>NW_020799703.1:0-22740 GCF_003590095.1 Trichoplusia ni
AATAATAATAATAATAAATCTTTATTTCAGAACAATGTCCATACATAATTACAAAATAATAAGATTTATAGTAAAATTTGTGCGCGTATAAATGCTTTCAGGATGTCTGAGTCCTGCTTTTCCGCAATAACCTGCAGGATGCTGTTGGTGCTGCTCCTGACCTGCTCCAGTAGTGATACGAGCCGCTTGCGTATTACCGCGTGGAAGCCGTCTACCCTGGCTTCCGCAAACATACCGGAGGCACTGCAAAAACGGGGCAACCCCAACAACATCCTAAACCCGTTGTTATATTGGACACGTAAGGCATTGAGCGTCCTCTGCGTATATCTGAACCACAGGCTGCACGTGTAGAAAGTCTGACAGTAGGCTTTAAATAGAGTGACTTTAACTTGTTTACTACAAACGCACAAACCTGCGGGCCAGCATATTACTTCTAACCGCCAATGCCCTACGTTCCCGTTCTATGTCAACCTGGTCCTCAAGGTCCTCTGTAACGTAATGTCCAAGATATTTAAACTTTTCTACCCGCTTTAGTTCAATGCCATTTAGCTTTATTGCGGGCACATTCAATGTACATTTACCGGGGGCCTTGAAAACCATGTACTCGCTCTTCTTAGCATTGTACATCAATCCATGCTGAATGCTATATGTTTCACATATTGCAAGCAACTGCCTCATTGCACTTACAGTTGGGGTCAGCAGCACCATGTCGGTCTGCGTAACTAAAGTTGTTCATACAAATGTTGTCAATCCAGCATCCCACTCGTGTGCTGCTGAGCCCAACTATAAGCTCATTCACGTACAAGTTGAAGAGCCTAGGAGAACTCAAACCACCTTGTCTCACCCCGCACTCCAACCTGTACGTGTCCGAGAAGGCATTTGCCCACCTTACATAATTATTCTGGTTTTTGGTACCAGAAATGAAAAATCCGTTGTACCTGTGTAGGCACGCGGGTTTTCTTGAGTTTCTCCCATAACAAGTCATACGACACAAGGTCAAATGCCTTGGAGAGGTCAAGAAAGCATGCATACACAGGTGTACTTCTTTCCGTGTAGTATTGGACAGTGTGCTTCAGACTCAGAATTGCGCTTTCAGTGGAAAGTCCCGCGCGAAAACCAAACTGAGCATCATGAATATTAATATTTTTATCAAGTTCTGAGTCGAGCACACTGTCCAACACCTTGGCCACAATTGTAGCCAAGGAAATCGGTCGGTAATTGTTCTTATCAGACAAATCTCCAGTTTTATTTTTAACTATTGGTACTACGATGGTTTTCATAAGGTCTATAGGCAAGTACGAGTGATTCAGACATAAGTAAAGAACATTGCCAGCACACGCGGTAAATGAACACCAGCGTATTTTAGATGCTCGATACTGAGTCCATCATGACCCGGTGACTTGCCCCTAGACATGCTACTCACAATTTGTCGAACTTGTTTAGCAGACACCCTATACAATTCACCGGTCATGGTGGACCCAGGATCTGCAGACGAAGAACCCAGTGGAGACTTAGTGGTAAAATGTTCTCTAAACAGTTCAGCTATATCTCTGCTATCACTCGCACTTCCCACGCTCACTGGAAGGCCAGTCTTATGATTTAAACTGTTGGTTGCTTTCCAAAAATCACTAAAGTTTTTAGAAGCACGACATTCCGAAATAATTTCCATTTTTATCTGTTCTTTGTTATTGTGACACCACTTTAATCTATTTTTAAATAATTTGCGACTTTCACACATTTCTTCATATATAGTACCGGATTGTGGCCTATCCTGAGAAACCCAGTATAAAAATTTACTCCTAGCTTCCCTGTGAGCTTCACATACATGCTTATTCCATCCTATTACATGTTTTTTCTTACGCGAGTGAGATTTAGTTTCACAAGTGTTAATGGCTGAGTCTGTTAATGCTATTATTATATCCTTATATAGTTTATCTAGACAATTTCTATGTTCCTTACAATTACAAATATCATAACTACATTCTCTTAATTCAACAGGAAAATCTATTAATTTCAGTTTACTATTGCACAATTTGGTATAGCTTTTTATTTGTTCTTTAGTTCTATAGCCCCAAACAGCTTTATTTTTTATATTTTTATTATAATTACTATTTTTACATATAATTGCACTTAATTCACACTCAATGACTAGGGGCAAATGATCAGACCAAAACGTGTCATAATTAATAAATACATTCTTAATAGTTTGTTTGGCAGAATGACTAGTAACACAGTGATCGAGCCACCTCACACACCCGTGAGCCTCGCTTATAAATGTATAATTACTTAATACACTTCCTAACACATCTATATCCACACAGGACCATTGTTGGTCCATACATAAATTAATTAGCTCGTTACCGAACAGTTCTCCCGGATGAGCATTAAAATCTCCTAGTACGTAAATAGATTCTATAGCGTAATGATCAACTATCGCACATACCTCGCCAAAACATGTCGTAAACTCCTCCAAATTGTCTATTCCATTTGTCGGCATGTAAACACTAAACACAAGAAATGCGCGGTCTTTCATAGACACTTTTATTGCACTGATACGCGGATTATTGCACTCGATAACAGTCACCTCTTTGAACACACTTTTACGCCACAGTATTGCCACGCCACCGTAAGGTCTTCCTTTCAAAACACCGTTTGAAATATCCACTGCTGACGTGCCCGTGTATGCGAACTCCTGGTCAACAGTGCCCAGTATCGGTATGTCATAGGGAAGTAGCCAGGTCTCTTGTAAGGCTATGATATCCGCCGACTGACACAATTTTCTGACACAATCAATTGATCTTTTTATCGACTTACAGTTAAAACTGACAAATTTAAATAAAGTAGTTGTTGCAGTTGTATTTGTTTGTATACCCATTATTAATTGTTTTGTATCACATCACTATTCACAACATTGTTTTCGGCCTTCTTAGTTTTATTAAAGTAAACAAAGCGCCTAAAAGACACACCTTCTGGCCACAGACTATCATCTAAAAACATTGCGAGCTTGTGGTGTGGTACAAAGATTTTAAATGCATTATAATTTCTTTCCTTTTGCATTATAATTTTCTTTATTGTTACTGCAGTTTGAGTCTTTGACAGAATGTAGTCAGCAATGTCGCTGTCAGTAACTTCTTTAGCTACACGGGATATAAATAATGGAATATTTATTTCCGCAGCTTTAAATTTCATATCCACATCCGAAGCCGCTTTTCCTCTACTTCCTGCAAACTTGTACTTTGGCTTCTTTTTTTGTACAATTGTCCATCCATTCTTCTCTTCTTTATCTGGTTGTATTTTCTCGCTTCCGCTTATCGCTTGTGATATAGACCGCGCCGTCTCCGGTACGACACTCGGGCGCTCAGGATTCGCGCGCTTGCGTAGTATTGAAATAATGCTTTTAAACTTTCTAGTGATATCTGTGAATGATATATTATTCAATTTAGTAGCTATCGGATGACCTGTGCAATTTATTAGCTAAAATTTTCTCCGGCCATGGACCGTGAAATTGGCGTAATAACCCACGCATTCTCGTAAATTTACGGCCCCAAGGCTGGACAGAGCAAGGCAGCGTGTAATACGAGCGGCAGATATATCATAATCAAGCCAGCATCTAGAATCAATATATTATCAAGGCGGTAGCCAGTCGTACGGTAGCCCAACGTTGCATTATATTAACAAACGACCCGTTTCTAACTCAGCGGTCTTTTATTATAATATTATGCGATATTGTACATCCACTGTAATTACGTGTTGACCTGTTTTATGACCAGCTAGTGCCTGTCCGTCGCAGTGCTTGTGCTATAGTTTATTTTTAGACGTAATACAATGTGGACTTAATTGCTATTTTATTTCAAATTCACCTACATGGCTTGCAATTCAAATGCTAATCCTAAACTAACTGATACGCGTATAAAGAAACGTTGGACCCTGGTAAGGAATAGCGCTCAAGAAAGTTTATGCATGATGCTGCAACAGACATATGTGTACCACGGACCAGCCTGTCAACCTGACAACTTTACGACAGCGCTCTTCTTTACGATTTCCGATGGACAAGACCAAGATCGGCTGTATCCAATTAGCAGGTACATCAATTTCTGTGTCATGGTTATTACTGCCAATTAGGGATGGGCGATACCTAAGCCGCGGGTTCGCATACAGATCGGGTTTTTAGAGCAAGTTGAGATTTAGTTGGGATTCAAATACGCAAGATCAATATCAAATACTTTATACCATAGATCTATTTTTTTGCGAATTTAATAGATTACAACTTTTTACGAATCAATAGTTTCTTTGAATGATGAAAGTTTTTATGGCTATTGCCATAACGTCCAATGAGTAGGACTATCTAAAGTCTTGAAAAAAATAAACTCGAGGCTCTTAGAGAATGTTATTCAATTTATTATTAATTACAGTAATATCTTATACTAGTGAATGTGTATCGTATGATACTCTTATTGGATGAATAGACGCCGCCGGATACCCAGTTATATAAGAGTGGTGTAACTTGATTTCGGTAGCCAGTTGAATCTTAGATATTTTTTGTGTAATAAAACGAGATGATTTTAATGTACAAGTTTCGCTAAAAGCAACTGCGACAATCTTTGATCTTATAAAGGTAACTAAAAAGTCGTTTGTCGTACAGAACGTTTTGTGTTTCTAACATCGGATAATAAATCAGATCTTGAATCGTCTGACGGTAAAAAAATTGTTGAATATTCTGTCAAGTCCGCGTCGGTCCATGGCGTCATATATTTTACGCGAACCGTACGGGTTCTTCACACATGTGTTACTTTATTACCTAATACTCTGATTGCGTAAACATATTTTATGAGGATTGACGTGTTCTAAAAACGGCTTATCGCGTATCGTAATGTGCTACGATAATAGTAATTTTCTTTGTTCTATGCGTTTTCAATTGACGTATTGTGTGATAGATTTACGTTAAGAGTGACTCAGAAGAAATTGACGTTTGTGTAACAGAAATGTTTGGATTTTAGTTAAGCGTTTGATTGCGTCGTATTCAGAAAAACTAATTCACTAATTTGCAAAATGTGATATCTCAACTTGCAGAAAATTTTCCGTACGTTTTCATAACGTAATCTTCCACTTTAACTCGAGCCTGTATCAGCCTGAGTGCAGGACTAATCCAATTGAATTGGATTAAAGAATAGGATTACGGCATGAGTAATGACTAAAAACAATGATGCACCAACATTTAGTCATCGTTCCATCATGAACTTATTTGTGTGGTTTGACAGCCTTTGAATGTCATCGCAATTGCTATGTATCTATCTCATTTTTACCCAAGAGATTGATGAAATAAGAAACATTGATATAGTTAGTCTTCCTATGAAGAACAATAAAGTGTCTAATATAGAAATTGTTTTATAACTACAAACAATTCAATGTATTGTTTTACAAAGTATTAAGAATTTCTTTAGCATCTTAGTTACTAATCGCCAATTAAAAGTCGTTTGGAAAGCAAAGCAAATTTAACGTCCAGTGACGTGTCAACATTCTAATGGAAAACATTTACTATTTGAAACTGTTTTAATATCTGCAAGCTGTTAACGTTTCTCTGGAAAACCCATACTTTATAACTAAAATTAAAACTAGATTAACGAGAGTCTGGAGAACTTGGTTGGGATTTTAGCTATTGAATTTCCATAATATATCGCAAATGGTGGATTTTCCATTGCATAAGTGTTCAGTTGATACAGCTCGCTCAGAATATTCATCGACAGTTCTTGTTCTTGCGTTTTATTTATTCGTGTCATCGAATTTCGCTGTAATGTGTCGACAATATACAGCTCCGTTTGTTAAGATAATGACACCTTGTTTCATAAAAGGATACATGATTGCTGGTTACGTTGCCAATTTTCTTTTTAAAATTTTAAAATTACCTCCGCTATGAATAAAGCCTCTACAATTAGGACCCATGTAGGCTCTAGGTATAACCGGTTGCTCGCAAGGATTATTCTAGCCACATGGGACCCGATAATTCCATGGTAAATTAAGTATTTCAAGCATCAAATTAGTATTACTAGTCTAGTTATTATTTCCTTTATAGGACTGGTTATTTTATCAAATTCCAAACGTGTTATGACTGTATCAGATATGTTTGCATGAGATAGTTCTGAGATAAGGCAACGTCCTAAATGACACACAGGGACTTAATTCTACATAAATATCCAGACGGTGCGAAAAACTTGTTTATCTTAGCGACGTCGTATCCAATCATAATACGAGTCACGCACAGCACTACATCGTTGCCACGATATTGTCTACAAAAATGTTTCGTACAAAATTTTAATTACGTCAAAAACCATAAGTTCCATACACGGCTACCCGACACCTCAGACATTACTGTTTTTTCAATTAAAATATTTCGAGACCCAAAATCGAATGCGGATTCCACGGTTGAAAGCAATACTTCTGATAAATTATCGGTTGTGTCGTTTATCACAGCAACATTGTGGAGGTAATAAAAAACTGTCGGGCTAAGATGTGTATCTGTTGGTGTTCCGGTGCGAAACTGACGATCGCGAGAAAATTCTAATTTAAATAAGATTCGTTAAATAAAATTTACTACTACAAGAAGTTTCGCGACATTGTGTCGTGCATTTCATTGATGCAAAACCATCTTATTATACAACTCAATGTTTACCAAAATTGAATGAAAAATACAATGTGAATCCTTGCATTTTGAACAATCCTACATTTCTAACTTTAGTAAAAAATAGCATAACATTCGAGATAGCACAAGAAAATAAATACAAAAGTCATTCAGGCATACAATAGTATCTCGTAAGAAACCATTTTTCATTTTCACATATGTCTGATAAAATAAAGTGCTTGCAACGTTGGCCCTCGGCTGGCCGTCGGCGTCCGTACCTTACTTTTTGCTTGCAGCGTAACGTGGTGGCTGTATCATAACTATTATTTATGGACGGTTTGGTTCGTTTTAAATTTAGTGTAATGATGAGTCTTGGCTGCCGCACTTCGGTATAATCGTTCTCCGTCTCAGCTCCACAGGTATGGGCCGCGATGGTAATGTTGATGGATGCTCTTCATTGTTTCCGAGAAAATGTATTTTTGAATATATTTCAGAAAATATTACATTACTAAAGAAATATATTTAGGTATTTCATTTTGTAGAAAAAATCTCTTCGTTTTATATGTTCCTTGTTTACCATTACTTCAAAATTAGTATTGCCTGTACTTGCAATTATTTTACTCTAGATACCCCAAATAGTATGTATTCTTACCAATATTGATTCAAGTACTAAATTACCGATCGATAGTTATTAGAATATGAGAGTTGAAATGGTAGTCGCAATAAATTACATAAACAATACAAGTTCAGTCCTCGTAATAGGAAAGTTATAAATAGAGAATTTATCAAAGTTCATGTACACTACAGCCAGTCTGTCTCATCGTGCAAAGATGAGTACATGCGGTATGTCAGTGTTTCCTGTTATTATATATACCAGTGTCAACATTTATATTGGAGTCATTTACTTTAATTTACCTACTTGTGTGAATTTTGGAAAATACAGCCATTCTCCAAACTTCAGCTTGCTGTT
The DNA here is from genome assembly GCF_003590095.1 of Trichoplusia ni. Taxonomy (NCBI): domain Eukaryota; kingdom Metazoa; phylum Arthropoda; class Insecta; order Lepidoptera; family Noctuidae; genus Trichoplusia; species Trichoplusia ni. The sequence continues at coordinate 7,587 of NW_020799703.1, forward strand.
TTCGACACGGGAATTCCCTAAATTGTAACAAACAATAATGGATGACCTTTTAACGGGGACACATTATTTTACGTTCATGGAATTTTCCTAAGCTCTACTAATTTATTAAATGGGTAATTTTTGTTGAGTTACATTTCATGTACAGGAAAATCTTTAAGAACACGAAACCATTTTATTCAGAATTCAAAAAGAATTATAACTCTAAAAACACAATAAGTTTCATCTATTCCACATCAGCCAGTTTTATAAAACACAATATCGTAGATAGAAACAGGTTTTAATACACATCAACATCAGAATGTACCCAAACATGCCTCAACATGTAGTCCAAACCGTATCATTATAGTTCATTAAACAAAGCTACCATAACCCGTATTCCGGGCTTCCAAACTTCAAAACAACCTTGTCTATGGTAAAAAAAAAAGATCTGGAAGCTGCCCCACCCCCTCATCTGTGATGCCTCAGGCCCTCGACCTTGGTTCCAGGAACGTCCCGGGTCAAAAATAATAACCGCTCGTAGCAACCATCAATTTTCTACCATCACAATCAAAATAATACAAATTATATACGTATCCCATTTTAGGGTTCCTTATAAAAACTGGAGATACTTTAGTTGCACGCGAGGAGTTAAGTGGTGTCTACGTGTCTGATACCATTGGCGTTTCAACAGTTAGACGTGACAACAGTTTCATTTGTATAACCAGCCTTTTTACTAAATTCTTATTGAAGTCATCAATACCTAAGTACATGTATGCTATATTTTCGAATAATAAAATGGATCCAACAGCAGACCCCTTGAACCCGCAACAATGTTAAAAGACCTTTTTCGAAAATTCGATTTCAAAATTGTGAGCCACATAACCAGTTGTTACGGCGCATATAAAATGTACAGGGCGTGCTCAATTAAATATGTATTAGCGTATGTTACCGCTCGGCATTTGAATAAATGCAATGCTAAACAGAATTTGCAGTCTGCCTGCTGACAATGAAGCCTGGAGTAAGCTTCGTTGAATGGCAAAGTTTGTAAATATAGGGAACAAAGATCCGTGGAGGTGCCAGTGAGAATGCAATTGTATTAATTAGACAAATCTTCACGCTGCGCCAGGCTCTGAATCTTTATTCAATTAGGCAATTAGAAGGGCTTTGAATAACAAGTCGCTACCCACTCGTAATGTTAATTTTCCTGATAAAAAATTGGAAGAAGAAGCAACTTATTAAAACAGTAACGTTATCCGATTACAGAATGTGAATGGCATTCAAGAAATACCTTAACACTACAATGCATTTAAGCATTAGATGACAATCAAGTAAGTAATGTTCGGAGAAAAGAATTCTCATTATAATCCGTCTACACATCTTTTTACCAAGATTAAATTAAACAATGTTGTATTAACATAACGAAAAAATTCCATCTTAAAAGATAACGGGCAACAGTCAACGATACTGTTATAGGTTAAAAGAAAATATTACATCGACCACAATGACAAAGATAAAAGGTAAATATAGGCTCTATTGTTATCGCAACACTAAACAATGGTGACATCATGGAGGTACCGAAAGTGACGTTGGATGATCGAATTACCAAAGTGGAGATATGAAAACAATGGGCCTGTTACGGTATTAGGTGAAATGCTGTAATAGGCAGGAATGTTCATGCTCCTAATATGGTAACTTGTTTTGGTATTCAGTTTGAGAAATCTTGATTGTTCCTTCGAAACTAGTATTTCATTCGAGATAATCAGGACTGTTTTGATTTAACCCTAGCAATAGAAGATTTAAGTATTTCGTGTATTTAAAACTTTGTTCAAGACCAGGTGACAATCAAAGACAAAAGGATAATTATTGAAACAAACAGCTTAAGCGATAAGGACTTAAACAATGAATAAACATGATTTTCTTTTGAAGTGCAGTAAGCTAATCACCTGCCATGCAAATAACTTCGAGTATTAGGGACCTTTGTAATCGGATAGCGTAGCACACGACGGGTGAAGCACGCGCGATTCGGGGAACCCGCCAAATCTGGTGGGATCCTTCCAGGAAATATTTTTGACTGCATATTAGAATATAAAAAGGGACCACGAGACCTAGAGGGAAAAATAATTGAAGACGTCAAAAAGATATCAGTATGACCTATATACAAGATTCAAGATTGCATAGAGTAAATCGATGAGTTTTACACGTTGATGATGAAGCTAATATAATATAATATAATATATCCTGGGACAACTCAGACACGGTTATCTGATCCCAAGCTAAGCAGAGCTTGTGTTATGGTAACCAGACAACTGATAAACTTACTTATATATTCCTAAATACATACATATTATAGATAAATTACACCCAGACACAGAACAAATGATCATGCTCATCACACAAACATTTGTCCTGGGTGGGAATCGAACCCACGACCTCCGGTATAGCAGTCAGGGGCACTAACCACTAGACCAACAGGCCAGTCGTTGATGATGATGTTCTATTTAAAGATGTTATAGATTTTTTACCTGAATTCTATTTTTTTAAATCATTACATCACGATTTCCCGAAAGTATGATCAATTCTTTCTTTAGACTCACGCAACCGCATTCCTTAATACAGAATTAGTGGCGTGAATAGGTTCTAGGAAGTGGTACGAGAAATTTTATGCTTCTGCGAAGGACTGCTGTCTTATAGACCAGATCTCATTATATATAACACACGATTGGACGGAAATACCCGGAATATATGCTGATTGTACATGAAAATATAAATGCTTGAATTATGGAAATAATTGAAGTGGAAAAGAAGCTCTATGGATATTTGAAATGTGTTCGTATGACTATCTATTTGCATACGCATGACTTCAAAGCTTTTATTAAAGCTAAGTTTATAACAATCCTATCAGAATAATTGATGAAGCTATTAACAATGTTAATTCCGCTGTTTTATTTATCACCAATAACGAGACCAATTATTACAGCCTATTTGTAGGTTACGTAGGCGACGTTTTAATTAAAATTCTAAACGAAAGCTTACTAGCTAATTAGTAAGCAAGATTTTATTCATATTGCTAAACACTCTTTGGGTATAGCTAGTCACATCTTCCTTACGCAAACGCGTCCATAGACGTACATGTATACGATGGGACAAACTAGCATTTTCTGCTAGAAAACGTTTGGGTTTCCTTATTGCTTTAAAGGTAGAGATTAAATTCGCTTGAGTGGCTTGGTTTTACATGTTACAATGTTTGTTTTAATTGTGTGCACATGCTTGCACGTCTCCTTAGTGGCGAAGCTTCTGTTCTATAGAGATAAGTCGGTGAATTTTTATATGCCACGCGTATATGACATGACATGTTAGAATTGAATTGCTTTTTTGATATACTTAAGCGAAGAATGTTGGTACCTCTATTTAAACCTAGAAAACTAAGTTGCATATATAAATGGAACAAAATGGCCTTACTTTACTCGACGTGTCAAGTAAAAATAGCAAGAACACACAACAGAACGTCTCAATCAGTACAAAACGACGTCTCTCTGAGAGTGTACATCCCAATACTCATTACAAAGCCTCAAAACGATTTGCAAGATGCCTAGACGTCGCCAATCCCCATCTACAAGACTTTGATGGCCTGTTCAAGCTATCTGCCGTGATAAAATTGTTGTAAAACATAAAACATGCACAACTTTATGTCTCAACGCCTATGTCTTTGTTATCTTAAAAGTATGAAATGGGGCATCAAGTGTCGATACGGATTTACGATGTTTCCATCGTTTATGAGCTCATAAAAGACCAGCCTATGCTTATTGGTGCATGCTGTTCCTCCTAAGTAATATTTTATTAAAGAGAGATGTAGGTTTAGAGCTCTAAAGTTTCTTACCTTTTCTTTGGTTTTAGTCAAGCCTACAATAACATTGATTTATTTCTGTAACTAAACATAACTAACCTAACCTTGATTCTGAAAACTAATCCGTAGAAGAAAAAGCTCATTCTTCCAGAATTAAAACAGACGCGAAAACCTGCGCACGCGTCTATTCACGGAACAAGTCGGTACGCAGAATTGGAGCGGCTATCGAAAGATTGACTCACGCATCAGTGGAACGCAATATCCGATCAGTTAAATGTGTTTGCACGCAACCCGCATTACTATTTCGTGGTTAACTCGTTAGAAAGGTATTTGACCATTGCTGATGTTCAAAAGGTTTGAATTAAATTGTTACCGTATGACCATGACTTGTCTTTGTAAGAATAATGATACTCTAACTAAAATTAAAAACATTCTCCATACACAACGAAACCTTATTTATTTGATTATTTAATGGACAATGACCTTTGTAATGCAACGCAACATCTGTTTATAAGAATAGTCTAAAACATATGAAGTGACGCATAGAATTTCATAAAAGTTGCAAAAGTTATTTTTGTACGTAAAAGGCATTTTAAAGTGAGTAGTAGTTCTTGACCGCGGCATCCAAGGAATACTTGACTAGCATTTCCTGATGCCGCTTTTACATACTCAATTCTGAATCATTCTGGTTTAAGTTAACGGACTTTTTAATACCGAAAAGCGGTATGTGATTATGATGAGTATACTTAGCTAGCACCGACAATACAAAGGTTTTATCTTTCTGTCAGTATATATCATTTTGCAGTCAATAATTTACTTTTTTTACTCGAAAGCGTTCTTTCTGGAAACCTTTTGAAAGACAATAATAGAGACTGAAAAACGGTTGAACTTTTTCGTTTACAATGAAGTCAAATGATCGCTGTTCAAAAATGACTATCCTTATCGCTTTAAAGTAATATTGTAAGCAGAAATAACTAACTCCCAAATAACAACGTAAACTAGATATTTGCTCATTTTTTAAAAGGTAATTTCGCGTAAAGGTATGCGCACACTTTCCGGCCAAAGCCCATCTTACGACACCTACTGTTTACATGTTTTTGAACATTAGCACGTGGGGATTATATAAATTATATTAGATACATCTTCTTGGTATTATGAGTAAGCAAACGTGTTATACGAAGCGAGATAGAGAGTATATATAATTTTACAGAAATATTGTTATAAAACATTGACTCACGCTACACTTTGAAATACGAAGTCAAATGCTTAATGAAGAGTAGAATTTATTTTAAGTAGTTAAATTTCTATGTATTAATATTTCCGATTTTGGTTGAGCGGAATGTTTCTTAATTTGTATGCCGGGGCCTCAGTAACTCTTTCGGAATATCCAACTGCCCCGGCAGGCATCATCCCTAATGGGCTAATCAGATCTGATTCAGCTCTACCCTTGACTCTACATTTCACTGGATTCTGCTTTTATTGAATGTAAAACAAATAAAATAACGACAAAAAGAATAAAGAGACATTCCAAGCTAGAAAGTGGAGAAATTATCAACTGTATTACAATTTAACTGACATGTGAAAATAATGCACTCCGTTATTATAATCCCCGTATCAGTCCACATCAATTTGCGCACACCAAGGTCAAAGGTCTAAGGTTATAAGTAATCGATCATTCTAATCACATTCTAATGCATCTTTTTGTTTACTTGCACCGGCGTTATCAATCAATTGACGTCAAATAAAGGTTATCTGATGGATAGGACTGTATCTGATGACGTCTGCGATCCTAGGGAACCGTACGATATAATTGGCTGACGTATTATTTTTATGATCGTAATAACTTCAATAAATTCTGCTTGATTGATATCGTAGATTGTGGAATTTTTCATTTTGATGCCAATGATTGGGACAAAGGTTAGGTTGTTAATATCGCCTTGATAATTAATCAAAGGAATGTATAATAGTCGAAGAGATTCAGAATGAATGGAATTTATACAAGGCCTACCCGGAAATGATCCAATTTAGTAATTACGTTAATTTCTACCAAATTCTTAACCTTTTACATAAATAATGAAGTTATCGGCGTTGCAAATGCCGAAATGTTTTAAACGTAACAGCCTCATATTTTGACAGCCTGTTACAAACTAATTGGAACTAAATATCAAGGTTCATTCGAAATTTTCTTAATTTAAATATCATTTCCTTTGTAACAAGACACTGAATGTAATTTTAGTAAGCTTTTTAATATTTCGTTTTTTAGTAGAAGATAGCTCCGCCTCACATATAACACCACTTCAAGGATTTGTAATTGGGATTTTCTGACATTGTCAACTTTCTGTAACTGGGAGCATTTCCTGGCCAAGTTTTCCTTAAGTTCTGGCAAAAATCCAAAAAAGCCTTCATAACTCGCTTGACACATAAATTCTAAAAAGGCCAAAGCAATGGCAACACGTATGTTCTCTCTAAACGAATGCAGATTCGTCGTGATAACGGTATTCGGAGTGCGAATGAAACCTACGTGAGATGTTTGAAGTTCATAACCTAGTATTCCCAACAGCATTTGATATAGCCTCACATATAGATATAACTTTATCATCTGATTTCACTTCAACTAAGAAAGTTAATAAAACGTTTCCACCTCAAAAGCTTGATCCAAATCAAGATCTTACTCCATTTATTACACAAAAGAATTCTGATACAGTTGCAATGACACAGATATGAAACGACTTATAAAATAACCCTGATTCCACTGAAATATATTGTTTGCTTTATCAAAACCAAGATCAGCAATTAAGGAAGTATTTTTAACCTTTGCGTGTCATTTCAATTACTTTAAAATGTAAAGGTGAAAATTATTTTAATATATACTTAAATGTTATGTTTACCGAAATTACGTAAGTTTGTAACACGAATTAAGAGAGGCAGGGAAAAACTGTAAATACTTTGGAATATAACAACAAAATAGTTACGAAAGTGGTGCGAAAAATGTTGATATTAAAAAAAACGTGCTCTTTAGTCTCAGATTCGTATGAGGCACAACCGTTTACTCCACTTTTATTTTCTCATCAAACGTTGGATTAAAACCGAACAGTTCACCCGCTTCCTGAGTGAACTTTGATCCATCAAGTCTCATCTCGTTGCGTGCTCAATTCGAAACAATACCGCAACCACTTATTTCTTATCTGCGTATCAGGGCACGATCGCATTCCATCGTTATCTGTCGGAGGAGCCACTAAGCGAGTGTTTAATGTGCCTTTGAGCACATTAATTATAGATAGCAGTTTCATTTAATTTCATCACATTCTTATTATTAGTTTGACCTTTTCGTGGCATTTGTTTTCGGTCTTTTTTGTTTTCAATATCATCATCATTGATTGATTTCTTGTCGTAATCAATAACATGCCTTGTTTTTTGAAATCTTACTCTTGTAATTATATTCAGAGCTATATTACCTATACATCCTTTCTCACTATGCAGATAAGAGCGCAACCTTTGACAATGGTAATATATTGTATGTATTGTTAGCTATTAACTTGCATAATAGACAGTAGACTGATATTATCTCGTTTCCACTCTAAATAACAACTTCAAATGAATGCATTAATTGTATAATTTTATTCATCAACCTCTCATTACAGGAAATGCTCAAACAGAGTACACTTGAACGATCATTTGAAAAAGTTAACCCATAATATTGAACGTAAAAATGTTAAAGAAGGATTATGGGACGATTCCACAATAGTATGTAATATTACGGTGAATTTAAATGACAAGGGCTACGGACGCAGCAAATGACATTTAAATCCATGAACTTGATGGTCGTGTACCGCTACAGAAAGTCCAAATGACACGCAAAACGAGGTTAATTCTGTTTTCTATTCCCAGCACTGTCAATATTGTATTCGAGTACGAATATGCTTCTCTTAAAAGTAAGCCGAATATAAAAGTACAGTTCGTATTGTTTTTGCTTCCTGCTGACGTAGCTCTTACAACTGATACAGTTACCTTAAATTAGGTCAATGTCAAAACATACAGAAACTAAGAAGCCAAGCGAAATAAATAATCGCATTTTTTATAACCTAGATATTTGAACTGACCGCTGATTTGTGAATCGATCATTCAACAACCGTGAACCTTATTACATCATGTGAAAAAACTGAGCCAACTCTCGAACATCCAGTGCCAACGTCATGATTTAATTGAGTTTAAAATTAAATCGAATGACATTGCTCCATTGATAGAAGCGTTTATCGATAGATGCCCGATAAGAAACAGCTGCACTCGATAGACGATGAAGTCAAGTTAAAATTATCGACAACATTCTTCGTATCTGCACATTAAAATGAAACTGATCGATTGATGAACCGAGATAAACCATTAATCGATGCAAAGTAAGTGCTTTGAGACATCGATAGCAAATTGTCCGGGGTAAATACACACGCTGGCGATATAAAAGTAATGAGTGCCTCGAGGTATGTTTGGCGTAAATATGTAAACGTTATAAATGAAGGATTACAAATCCGTTGGTTTTTATGTTGATAAACGATTTCGATAGGATAATTACATTGGAATGGAGTATACATTCCAATAATAATCGATTTTCAGTAATCAACGTTTATTATCATCGGGTAAACGTATTGTTTTCTAATGGTTATCATAACCTTTAGCTTTTATGTCCAAATTAAGTTTTGCTTTGAGGATTATGATTGTTTTAGATATTTATTGATGATTATCATGGTATTTTAAGGGTTATTGTGGGTACTGACCTCGAGAGCCTCCTGCGCCGTGTGCAGGTACTCCCTCAGCATCGCTTCCTGGATGCTGAGCCATTCTAACCTCGGGTCTTCCAACTGCGTCACCTCTGTAACAAAATAATATCAATATATCAACTTTCTAAATCTAAATTACATACGATTTATTCTAAGGTCACATTATACACTAAAAATTAGTCAAACGGTAAATTATTTTGTATTAGTACTGCTATGTTTGAGCTTTTATCATTTGTATGCAGTCATACATTTTGAAATTACGACCTATTGACCATAAAACTCAATGCTAATGGTATATTAATAAATCCGTTTTCCCTGTGCTCAATTATTTGAGATAAATAAGCAGAAACCGCAAGCAATATGCGAGTTAGATACGACTGGAATTACTCATCGTGAAACTATGCGAATTAGCGATTAATGACGAACCCAAAGTAGTATTTGATAATGGCGGTATTTTATGGGCACTGATAGCAATCTCTTCTACATTCGATAATGACATTTAGGACGAGACAAGGCCAGATTGTAATTCACGGCCGTTTGCCTTTGGAATTATTGTAATATTTCTAGTTGTACTTTCTAATTTCATTGACTTAACGTAATTGATATGTACGTACTTATATTAATATCACTATTAGCATTCGCTACAGTAAACATTATTTCGAGACTTTCAGTACTTAAATTTGTGTCGTCTTGTCTAGCATTAAATCCATCTAACCAGACCAAAAGCGGAGATATTTCTTAATAGCCTCATGACCTGGGTAGCAAATGACCCATAATTCGTCACAAAGAACATAGCAACAGGAACCAATCATAGTCATGATCGGGGCAGCTGCATTCCATCATTCGCAGTCCGCGTGACATCCAAAGTACGCGCGGCGATCTTTCAATTATTATTCTCAATTCTAAAGCCAGCAAGGCCGGAACGATTCTACGGACAGATTGTTACTCACTTTATATCAGATTAGAGAAACAATGCCGTCGAAATTGCTCCGTAATTTGGCTACTGTTCGCGATGAAGGTAAAGTGATAGTGTTTAATCGAATAGGTAATCCAATATTGTGAGTCACGGTTAGTGTTAGATCTGTTGGGATTAACTTTATCATGGTCTGTTTTTATTTACTATGTCTTTTCATTTATATCGATACATTCTTCTTTTTCCTTTTTGTTGCTTAATTTTCTTGCTACTTTTTGTTAAACCTTTTAAGTATCCATATGGCTAGTAACATAAATAATCAGTAACCGTTCGACCATTTCTTTAATAAATTAAGTGTAATACAATACATAATAGACGTGTTCCCATGTCTGGTAAAATAAAAACAAAGACGAAACGTGTCCCGAAATCATTATCCATATTTTAAACTTAGGTGTGAACAAAGAACCCAAAGTCACGTCCTACTTAATCATTCATAGGGGTCCCTTGGAACCAATAATAAATAATATCAAAGTTAAATCAATCCCCGCACCAGACCATAAACAAACAACGCACGTGACTTTGCCTCCTTTGACGGTAGAAATTGACCACACGCAGAAAAAAATACATTGAAATTCAATGGCTTACGAATGTACTTTGGTTTAGTATAGATAATAAATTCTGGGACAATACTAACAACCCAAATTGGGATGTAAATTATAAAGACGCAAGCGTCGCGAAGCAGTCGGACATGATAGAATTTCAAATCAAATTTGGAAAACATAAGTCTTGATCATTTGCACTACCAAATGAACTAATATAATGTTATTCGAGACAATATACACTCGGTTCCAATTAAGCAAGAAAGCAAAGTCAAAGTATCAAATGAAATTCTCAACACAGCCCGGCGTGAAATAAAAGCTGGTATGAAGCGTATAAATATTGCGGGCTTATGCAGAAAATAGGTATGGGGGAGATCGCATTCCTTGATAAAGAGCATGGATGCTGTAAACTAAATATGTAAAGTGGAGGAGGTATTAACAAAGTAACGTATGCATATTTACACAGGTATGCAAACTACCAGGTTCAAAGACTTTTAAATACTAGAAAAATATATAATTATGCCTCTCATTGAAACGGGTTCCAGCTTCATTATAGCTTGTCTTTTTCTATCGAGTACTGTGATACAATCGTTAATGAGAATGTCAATGTTTTGTTGATCATGTAAGATTATTTCATTGCCAATTTGTCTATAAATTGGCAAGCTAATATTTATTTTATTCATGCTATGATTTCCATGTGATAATCATAGCCGGTCTTGGGTATGGATGTTGCTTTAATGACAATTATTTCTCATTCGCTGTGCTCTTTCATTTGCAATCAATGATTAACTTACAGTAAATTTAAATTACTTCATTTCTATCTTTGCGATTTTTAACTGCGTTGGATTAACATTCTGCGTTAGCAGGATTATTTAGTTACATAAATACGGTATGCTTGGAGGAAATAAATTCAAAGTAGAATTTAAATTTTCCCTCGGAACTTGTAACATTACTGTGAATTTATATTGACTCGTACGCAGTGTCTAACAGCACCAGTGTAAAATACATTTTCTTCCAGTAATATAAATTAGCTTTTAGTCTTTGCGAAATGGAATTTTAAATCCTTAGTTAAAGTTTAACCATCTTATCGACGATAAATTCTGTATAACTATGGAATTACCCATTCAGAATGACGTCAATCCACTGGGATACTTTAGGTGGTAAGCATGGACGCTTTATACATTAAACGATGCAGCATTTATGCGAAAAATTCATAGCTAGAGGATGTTCGATGTTCATCGGGTTTTATTTTCATTATTACACTAACGACTAGCCACGTTAGTGATGAATAATGCTGTCCCGAAGGCATTCTTGGAGAAATGAGCTTTTAAATGATGGGCGAAACATTTGTAATGTCCTGTATTTTTGTATTTAATTTGACCCCATTATTAAGCGTTTTGCAACATTTTTTATTATTTTGATTTGCACTTCAGTAAATTTTGAGCGTACTTGTACAATTAATCATATTACACAGAAAGTAATGTTGAAAATAAATATTAGTAATAACATTTTTTCGGTATTTTTGCATAGTCACCTGATAATTCGCGTATGTCGCAGTAAAAAAGATAAGATTCGTCGAAATACGATGCTTTTTATTAATAAAAAATGTATGTTGTTTTACCTAAAAGTTAAGATTTCTCAGGTTATTTAGACCAAGGGTGCTTGGTTGAGGTATATGTTTATAAGCAATATCCAGTCAAGGACCCATCTAACAAAACAGTAACAGTTTTATCTAAAGAAGTTGTAAGTAATTCAGTGTAATGAATAACCATTAACTAGCTGAAGATACTAATACACTGTAAATCTTTGAGCAACACGGTAGTATCTAATAAAATATAATCAAATAAATAAATTTAATTATCAATTAACATTTGTAGGAATTTATACGACGGCGTCGAAGCCATGGGTACAGGATAGGCTATCGAGTAATCTACATGCGTGAAACACCATAGCCACCAGAAACGAGTCGGGGTTCATTTGCATTTTGTATTGAATATTGCAAATGGACACCAGGGCTACTGTGCCTACTGGAATTTATGGACATACAACGTGTTCTAGGTTTTTCGAGTTTCGTTTTGTTATACAAAGTTTTGCCCGCGGCTCTGTCTGGCTCTAGCTATTTGCAGTCCATTGAAATTCTGTCAATTATCGTACTTAAAGGTTTTTAAGGAGTTAGTTATAAATTTTTGTTTTTTTTTAAACTGATACCATAAAGATTATACTTTATGTCGTATCTAGTAGTGATAACATGTTAACAAAGAGCTTAAAATTGTATACCTGTAAACAAAATGACAAGTGTTGTTTTTAAATGTTACGTTTTTAAATTATACGTAAAATTCAAATACAGGTGTTTCTATTAAAATTCTAGTGAAAAAAAACCATCGATATTTTTTTCCGATGTAGATATCGTATCGATTTTAGATGTTTATCATGTAATGTAATATTTTTTGATCATGACATAATACATAAATCTGTCTGTAACAACCGTCTCGTTTAAACGTATATTAAAATAGTTTGGAATTTAAAAAAGACCGCGACCGCTTTGTTTCAACATTTCCTCTCAGGGTGGGTAGAAAACGTTGACACTAGACTTCCATAAGTGATGGTATATCCTATACTAAAAGATTAAATACTTTCATATATTGTATGGTGTTTTTAATTTAAAACCTAAATTTTTCCTATGTCGATAGCACTTGGGCTCCGTAAACAAAGAAAGTATAGCAACCCTAACCAAGACGACAGCATAGTTAATGTGACGCTTAGCTGCGCCGACGCATACCCCAACACACTAAAGAAATCGCACCTAGAACAAAATAAACTGCCAATTTACTTAAAACAAGTTAAATTAAATTTATATCAGAGACGTAATCAATTTAAATAATGATTTTATTTACTCACACGGTAAATGGAGAATTAAATTGAGTATAATTTGAAACTTCACAGGATCGTTTATCTTTTGTGATAGCATCTAAAGAATGGCTAGTAATTAAACCTATTTAAATCTTTTTGCGTAATTTGTACTGGGGGCCTATTACCAACTTCCTAAAGACTACTGTCGTTGAGCGAGCGGGACAGCGCTCTACGCTCTGTAATATGCTTTCTCACATCCACCACACGCAAGAGTCACATTTCAAATTATGGTGGTAGGCCTCCTGAATGCTTTCGAATAAATAAATTAAAGACTAATCTATCTATCTATAGGATAGTTTTAATGAGCTTTGAACTTATAGCTTTTATTATACGTAGGTGCTACCATATTTTATACTCCTAATTAATAAGAAGCTCTATCATACTTGTCAATTTTATCTCTTAAAATGCTGTATCTGTATTGACTTAATCGCAATATTAATAAAGTATTCGCAGATGCTATTCAATAGTTAAGATAGTCTAGAATCTATTGAAACGTATGGAATCTGCCATGTCTAGCAAAACCATCTTATTGGGCTTCTATCTTAAACCATTCCTGCTACAAACTTATGTGGTTTTTTTTATTACCCTTTCTTAAATAAAGATTCCAACTAACCATGCGTCCAAATAATGCTTGCTAAAAATAGACAACGCCATATTGAAACATTCGAAAATTACTAGCATTTCGCCAGTTATTTTCATAAAATGCATGTTTTAGCATAGACTAACGATGTTGTGACTTCAATTAACAGTTAGATACAGAGAAAACACGCTAACTCCTAAATACAAGAAGGATAGAGCTATCAGATTATTTACTTGTGCGATGAGTTTAATTAGGCACAATCACGATTATTCTAGAAAATCTTTCTATGTTTAGGTAAGGTATATCCATAATCATAATATGACCAGGAAACTCAGTTTGAACATACAAGGAGAAAGGAAAGAGGTTAATTTTAGAGGACGAGGATAAAGTCTAGTGTAAATATAAATAAAATACAAGAAAACATGCCAAGATTACCCAAGTCAAGGAAAATTCAGAGAATTTTATCAATCTTATCATAATAAACAACGATAAAGAGCGAAATTTCTTTATCGATACACACCTTTTTAATAACATTGATTTCAGTCGTTACAAATCTACATCTACGAGTAATCTAATGACATCATACTTTAAATATTTTCAATAGTTTAAATACATTTTGCCTTGTAGATTGCATTCTCAACTCTATTTAGTTCTAGATAGAGCAGAAAATTGCATTTCCCATCGAATACCAAGAAATTAACACCGAAAAAGCATAAAAACTAACAAGGAACGATCAAAAGACGATCCGATCACAGTTGATGGGTGGTCTCTTAAAAAAAAACGAAGAAAATGGCGGAAAAGTTCTACGTGCTTTATAAATAATACATAAGAATGCGTGAGCGTCGTGCGAAAATGTACCTACGCCTGCGTCTGCGCACCCTTATCACCGCGTTCGCGGGTCGTCAGATATCGCGTTTTCCATCTTATACCGCGGTCATTATTGCCTTTTTACCTTTTATAGTGTCGAGAGATAACAAAATTGTCGAGTGTCTAGTTGAAAGTTTTCGACACTAGCCATAAACCTTTTAGAAGTCATTTAACAAACTGGATTTAAGAGGCTTCTTTAGGAATAATTTACTGTTAAATGTGTTATCTTATTCGTTTGACGTTGCCGTCTCTAGTTAAACATAGTTTATTTTCCGCGTAGCGCTAAAAGGCGGAACAAAATGGCACCTACTGTAGTAAATTATAGTAACGTGTGACTTGTGATATAATTTTATAATCTTGCTACCTACACTTTTATATAGATACTATTGATATGTATAAATTTAATGTTTAGATATACATGTACTTCCAATTTTGCGAATTCGTCTCTTTCTTGAGTTGAATTGTATTTTTACTTGTCATTACTTTTTAATAATTATTTCCCGACACTGCAGATGTTGTGCATTAGATATGAGTATAAAATATTCGAAACAACACGTTTAATTTATCAGTATGTGAGATTACACGGTAGCGAAGAAATAGGTAGAGGTATCTATGCAACGACTACTCAATTCAATACGACTCACGAAGTTACATTTGCGTAAATAAACGATACGTAAGCATTCCATTCAT
>NW_020799704.1:0-22485 GCF_003590095.1 Trichoplusia ni
CCTTTGAAGACCCCAATGAGAGAGTACTATCTATGGATAATAATGAAGAAAAACTTGAAAATAACCCTGTCATTGAAGAAGACCATAAGGATAATACGGAGGAGGAAGTAGATAATATTGAATTAGTTAGCAATGATAAAACTATACCTAGTATTGAAATTAGTTCCTTTCAGACCACTGAGGCAGAACCATTTTTTGGTTTTAGTAATAATGATGTCAAAGAGATACTAGAACTTAAATCTAATTTAGAAACCCTAGCAGATGATACTATACCTATGTATAATACTAATGAAGAAGTTAGTGATTCTGAAAGCAATGCTGAGGATAATGTAAGTTGTGTAAAAGTTAAGAGTGATGATGATAGTAATTCATCATCAGATTCCAATAGTGATGACAAGGATTCTCTATATGATACTTGTACAAGTGATCAAAGTTCAGCTGATGAAAAGGTAATAGTCAAAGAACCTATTGTTAGAATTCAAAGAATGAATGACTCCTCTTTTCTGAGGTTTTATGAGAAGATGAATAATTATAGCTCTGAGAGTGATGATAATGATAATAATGATGATTCTAAACAATTAAGTGATGAAAATGAAAACAGTTACAATGATCAAATTAGTCTTAATGATGCAGAAATATCACAAGAAGAGTTTAATAGCTTTGAAACAAATGACAAAACCGATGAAAGCAGTTTTGAAAAAACAAATAGTGATAATAATTTATTAGAAAATGAAGCCAGTGAATCTGTTGAATCTGATATGGAGGCAAGTGATGAAGAAAAATGCATCAGTTTCGTTACAACTAGAAGAAGGAATGAAGTTACAAATAATTCCATGATGTCCATTTTTAATGATTCATATGCATCATCCAGCACTGATTATGATAAGACTGTCCTTAGCAATACTGATATGAATAATACACAAGTAGACAATGTAAAAAGTGATGTAATTAATGAAATAGCTAATGATAATAATGAGGTATCTAACAAGGAGTTGGAAGCTACAGAGGTTTTACCAATTAGTGAAGACAAACCAGATAGCAGAATCTCATTTGTTACTACTAGGAACAGCAATATTACTGATAGGAGAAGTTGCAGGCAAAGTAGGCAGAGCCCAATAATACCTACAAGACATTCTGTAACTATTCGTAAAAGTTCTAAATTACCTACAGAAAGCTTAACACATACTCCAGGATCTTCACGAAAAACATGCTTTGATAAACCAGCTATTGTCCTCCAGCCAGGCAAGAAATGGGAAAGATCGTTAAGTATTTACAGAAGAATTACTATGATGACTGATCATTTTGATCAATCCATCTTAGAAGATGAGCCTATAGAGAAAAAAGGCAGAAAATACAGACAAAGTGTAATATGCACGATGGAAATGCAGGAGTTGAATGGTAAGTAATAATGGTAAATAAATATATTTTTTTAATAAACTACAAACTCTTTTGTGAAGTTCCTGAATACTGGTAGGCTAACAATTAAAAAAACAATACATAATGGAACAAACTTGACACTTCCATCCAAAGTTTCAGTGTAATGTCAGGTTTGTGTTTTTTTTTGAAAGAAAAATGAATATTTAATTTATTTGTGTCGAATATTTACTGTATATGTTTAATATATTTATTAATATGGAATTATTTCAGGTTCCCTACATAATGAATCAATCAATAGTCGCAGAAGTACATTTGTATCAAAGCCGAGTCGATCTACAATCAGAATTGTAAAAGTAAGTATGGTAATGGTAATAAATGTAAAAAAAGAAATAGTAGAATAAAAGTAATGTACATTTGTTTTCTTTCTCAGGATTCTGATATTTCAAGACTTAGTTTATGCAACACGACTGTATTTGATGACTTAAAAGGTAAAACTGTTTTATATTTAAATCCAATTACATAGCAATATGCCACATAATTCTGATTACATTTTTGTTAATTTAATATAAACAATCTAGATGTCATGCTATTTTCGCTGATCGTAGTTTAGTAAGCTTAGTTCTTTTTTTCATTATCTAATGATTCAGTAACACAACTTAATCGTCCGTTAATTCAAATTGGCGCTACGCTTTAAATATCAATGGTAGTTTTAATTTTCTTTGAGACTAGTAACACTTATTCTGAGTTTTGTCACTAAATAATCTGTGGTTATCTGTCGTTCCGCACATTTCGTGGAAGAAGACGCTTCGTAGTCTTTGTCCAGAAATAATTTTTATTTTATTTTTTATTTGTAACAGCGTGTTTGAAAATTTATAAGTGAACTTTTTATTCTCTACTATTACAAGATAATAGTAGATTAAACTTGGTTTAATAGTGACAAATTGTGTTTGAACGCTCAACGAAATTGTGTCTGCCATTACTTATCCGTAACGGGATAACAGTTTGGTTCTACGCCCTTTGTTCTAAACAAGTGTTAAATTAGCCAAGTGCATGCATCTTTCCCTGCAATACACAGGTTAGTTTTTGAATAGTGACGTTTTTTTGTATGGTTTCTTTTTTGCCGTAGCGTGATTTCGTTGCGTCAACGAGACGATTACGCACGGGGGAAAGTACGTTCAAGTACTTCCTACTATGTGTAATGTCATATAGATGGTGAATGACGCGTTGTGTTTTACAGGATTTTTGAACGAGGAGTGTGATGATACTATTATCGAATTATCCAAACTCTCGATCGCTGATCAGTCGCACGAGGTCACTGTATTAGACACCTTCCATGATACTTCGAGCCGTTTAGCTACACCAAGGGATTACGTGTTGCGTCGATGCGGCCAGGCGGACGCGATACTATTTGATGAATGCTATCCGGACACGTAAGTACACCCTTAAATTTTGACCCATCTCACATTTACATATTTTTTTACTATCTAAACGAAATTGGCGGTTAAATAGGTCACGTAAATATACATATACAAGATGGTGGCATTGTTATTAAACATCTGTAGCCAGTGGG
Source organism: Trichoplusia ni (assembly GCF_003590095.1). Classification (NCBI taxonomy): domain Eukaryota; kingdom Metazoa; phylum Arthropoda; class Insecta; order Lepidoptera; family Noctuidae; genus Trichoplusia; species Trichoplusia ni. Next base: position 2,948 of record NW_020799704.1, read on the forward strand.
TAGGCGTCGCGACTGATAACTTTATAAATGCTGTGCCCTACATTTAAATACATTAAATATTCAATGACATTCCTATACAACTATTAGGTTTTATATTGATCAACTGCTCTAGTTTTGAACTGTTAATGTGAATCAACCAATTATATGTCTGTTACACAACTTGGTCTTTGAAAAAAGTAATGACAATCTGAGGTTGTCACAAAAAAGGCTTTATATAATCATGTCACAGTTGGGTGATTTGAGTTTAACCAAACTAAACCTTGTTTTTATATGTCTTTCATTTAGAAGCATTGCAAATATATAATTAAATTATTCATACAAAATAGTCAGACTCAAAATCATGATTCAGATGTTGTTTTGGCCATTTGACCTTTTCAAGGTAGACTAAAGTACATTGTCCTTTACATTTCACAAGTTTACCTGATATGTACTATAAATATTTGTTTAAAAAACATGTTGTTTGTTGTATGTTTATTAGTCACGGAAACATGCTTTTACTAAAAGATTTTCTTTCTGAAGTTGTATTTTTAAGAAAGGGTTATTCCAGGTATATTTTAGTATATTATTTCCTAGACCTACTAATATAATAATGGATTTAATATTTTCCTCTATATAATTTGCAAGTTCTATAAATTAACAGCTCATATGATTCTATGCCTTCTCATTTTATGAAAAAGGTAAGCATTGTTACCATAGCCATAAAAGTTATGTAATGTAATATAAGTCATTGCATGTTAATTGCAACATAATTTTTAATTTATTATTTACTTATTTTATATTAAAAATGCATTAGAAAAAATAAAACATTTAATTTGTTCAGTTTTTTATGTAAAAATATAAAAATAAACTACTGAATAATATGGATTTGATTAGGACCGGTGAGGTAAATACAGTTTTTCTTAAAGATTTGCCGTTTACCTTGTCTCATGTGTCAATATTTGAATAAAAAACTTCCATATATTCTATTTCACGATTTGAGGATTAAGTCACGTCTATGCAGAAAAAGAAAAATTATATCTGATACTATTTTCATTTATAACTTACCAGTCTTATGTAGCCTGTTTAACTAAAATAACAGTATGTACATAACTGAACACACAGATGGTATCCATTATTGATTTGATTGTAGACAAGACCTTACCAATTACCTATTTGACATTGAGGATCATGTCATGTTCAATTTGCAATAACATTTTCATGTTCAACTTGTAAACAGATTTGTTCTGCACAATGTGTTGTAAATTGTAATCCAAAGTGAAAGTTGCACACTCAATCATTTTGAATAATAAGTAGCTTTGTAATAGAAAGCACATTCATAGAAATGTTGAATAAGAGCTTTAGAGAAAATCCTATGTATCAATTTATTTTATTTTCAAAATTTCGATTATATAATTGTGTTCTACATTTTGCTTTGAAAAAGTTGTTACCAACCTGTCTTTAACCATTTCACAAGTGTTGCATAACGAAAGTTTTTGCATGGATTAATAATTACTTTATCAACAGCACTCATTGCACTACTGACATCAATTCTAATTTTCATGCGAAATTTAAAACCAAATTGTTAATACATTTACATTATATTTTTTTTTTTTTATATCATTGTTATCTAACTAGGAAATAGACAAATGTATTGTGTGTCATCAGTTCTACCACACATGTGTTTTATAATTTCTAGGCATGCAGTTAAATTACATTCGTACAATTACAATATGTCACAACTCACAATAAAAGTTGTAGTTTACTGTTATTTTACTTTATTGGATGTTTTCATTAGCACCAAAGGCTTAAGCTTTAATTATACCTCGGTCTCTATAGGTGTATGACTCATGTTGTTAGGAAAATATTTCAACTTGAAGGAAGATATTCATAAAATACATTATGATTTCCTGACAATAAAATCTATAGGCACTGAAAGCTTTGCTCCATTTCTACTTACTTTGAACAGGAGCTATATCTTTCCTTTTAATTATAGGGTGTTGAAAAACTGCCACAAAATCGGCGAAGGGGTGTACGGCGAAGTGTTTTTGTGGCGTGCCAGAGATGGCCGTGCTCGCGTGCTGAAGATAGTGCCAATCGCCGGCACTCTCAAGGTCAATGGGGAGAGTCAGAAGGACTTCCACGAAATCATATCTGAGATTGTGATTGCTATGTAAGTATTTAGAAAGTTATAACTTTGTCTTATTTAAATTTTTGTACTGCTTGCGCCTAATTTGATTTTTTATGGAAATTATTATGTCGTTGCATATATTATTTTCTTTTTCTGTGTTTTCGAAAATAATATATGGATTAAGGGTACAGGCAAACACTCATCCAATCTGTGTGATAAAATCTTCAGATCATGTAACAACATTTCTCATGTTGTAAATCAATCTCAGAAATTTAAGTCATACCAAAAAAGCAAAAATTTTTCATGTATTTCTAAAACATTCAAATGAAGATACAAGACGAAACAGAATAGCTTTTTATTCAAGGTCTCCGTTAAAACCTTGCAAATAAGGGCGACAAGGTCCTCTTAGACTCGTGTTGAAATTTGGGTTTTTAGTTCAATGTCAGCGAGAAAGTATTTCAGCTGTTTGATCATAAACTTTGCGACGCAATGCAAAAATAGAAACTCATCTTGAAAAAAACATAAATCAATGTCCTTCTGAACACCGATATTTATTACAATGATTACAAAATTAATTGATATCGAAAAATAAAAGTTATTGGTGTAATGCTATCGACTGTACATTAAACTTATCTTGGTCTGCCGACTTTTGTAGTGCGTAATCAATTTAGCGATTAGACTTGTCGACCATAATAATTACGTCCTTGTAAATATATTATTAGCAATAAATGTCTTCCTACATGATAAAAATATACAATTAATTATATTTTGATCGTGAAGATATTTTAAAAAGTCTGAGTATAACTTAGCATTATGCCCTACATAACCGAATAAAAATGTACCAACGAAAAAATTATCGAGGCAAACGATTCAGCTAAAAAAACTTTTATAGCTGCTATCGTTTAAATATTACTTTAATACGTCAAGATATGTGAATGAATGTTTGTATTACTCGTGTGACCTATTTCCTTGAAAAATAAACATTGTTCACAGCTAATATATGCGTGCGATCTTGAGCAAAACAGGTCACTTCCGTACTGTAGCGATGAGTTAGTTACAGTTTTTGTTACTTACGATGTTACAGTTTCATGTGTTTTTCTATACATGTACAATTTGTACAATAGAATAGAAACATCCATTGTGAATCTAGTCGGTTTTTACATTTATTTTTCATTATTAAACGGCTTAATGAAGTCTATTGTCTGTAGTTGTAATTATGAATTGTGTGCATGTAAAATAACCTTGTCTTTTCTTGTTTAACAGGGAATTAAGCGCACTACGCGCTCCCATAGCCGAAATAAATCGCCACTTTGATGAAGGGAAGGACGTCGAGGCACTCAATCTACACGCTATAGAAAATGCAACTGATGTATTCAATGAGGTCAGTACACACAATGCTTGATATATTTTTCCAGATCATATTTTAGTTTATTGATTTCTTTCGATGTAAATACAAATAATCTTTCAGAAATGCAAATCACTGATATGTATCATTTTTTTTCCGGTCAGTATATAATATTTGCTAAATTTTCTGCTCAGCATAAACCAATTCTATACATCTTTTCCTTTGTTAATATTCTAAGTCAGAAAGAAAAATAAGATCATTCATTCAAAGGCGAGTTCATACCACTAGACAGTTCACAAGTGCAAACCGATGACGTAAGCTCTTCGAAAAATGATACGCGAAACAATGGGTAGTTACGTAATGCCGTTGTGATTGTCCGTGATGTGAATTATTGGAAAATGATAGACGACTCCTGTACCAAATGCTTAGTAACAGGACGTATTGCATTCTTTTTCGCATCATTCATTAAAATACAGATGACTAATACTTGTTTCGATAAGCATAAAACCACGTGGTAATTGCCGGTTTAATGGTTCTCGCACCTATTGAGATTTCTGAATGATTTCATTTCATACAAAACTGTTATTGTCGAGTTCTCCCGACAAAACCGGAACGTTTCGAATATTTCCGGATGAATCCTGAATCGCTGTGGATGCCAGCACGCAAAATAAACTTCTCGAGCCAAAATAAATATCTGTCGGCCATGCAAATATTTATCCCGACGCGGGAACAGAATTCTTACGAGATGCAGACGCCGTCACTCCGCGCTATTCAGGTCAAATATTGAAAGGTCGACAGTTCAAATGACTACTGCATAGCTGCCAATTATACACAATTATCCTCAAGCAAATTGCTAGAAACAGTTAACAGCTATTATTTCCCTTTATTACTATATCGACAAGAAATAATTCCACATTGAAGGTGAAATGAAAAACATACCAATATCGTTTATATTAAAGTACCACGTGTTGGTAAATGCGTGTTAATGTGGCGTAGTAATCGTGATAGTAGGAACTAACTCGTGCTAATATAAACATGCCCTAATTGATCTATAGTATCTTTAGTATTCTTCGGTTTACTCACATAAGTATAGTTTGTTCTATGACTTTCTTTAATATGTTTGCCTATCTTGGTTATCAACCAGCAATTAGAATCTGAATTACTTAAATTATAATGCAAAAGGTAATAGATTTAAAGGAGGATTATTAGGATTGTGATAAGTGAGTGGTAATTCACCGAATGTTTTTTGTCTAGCCACACTAATTCTCGAAAAATCTATCGCTATAAAAAACTTGATAAAAACATGATGAAATTGCAAGACATAATTTCATCAATTTCTTAATATTGATAATATTGTATCGCTGATTCAGAAGTTAGTACATTGTAGGAATTTAATATAATTAAATAATCATCACCAAATTCCTTAAAAGATTGATTACCTACGCGTGCCCATTCGATATGTCGAAATCTCTAGCACGTTTTGGCAATAACAACGTCTTTCCTGTTGTTGATCTCCAATACAATATATTAGTACTAGTATCTGTATGACGACATATGAGATCGTTTCTAGAATTTTATCAGCTTTCCAAACATTATTTACGTTGCAACAACTATCGATACCTTTATATCTATAAAGATGACAACTATACATCATGTATTTATGTGATAAAAAATGTTGGTTGAATAACTTGGGAATTAAATTCAACATCGTAACTGCGGTACGGTTTCGCCATCCATTTATTACAATAGTTTTTGTCTACCTGTTAACCCCAAGCCCCAAATACTTGTTAACAATGCATTCTGAACTCATCTACCTGCTTTGCTAATAGAACGCTTTCTCAACTGCATTGTCCTTTTCCGTAACGATCTCTTCAAGATTTATTATCTTTTTCTGCCAATCTGGTATATTTGGTATTATCCGTGATTTTTTATGTTAATAGATTAGTAAGATAATTTTATCCGTCGTAATTATAGACGATAAGACCTAGAAACCTAATATTTGTGCATTGATTCCTCATGGCAGTTGGTAAAAGAAATATATCGCACGTTTAAACCTATACTGACACTAAACAAAAATCCTCATTTGTGAGGAGAGCAAAAAAACAATTTTCTTTAAAGAAATTTGTACACTGAAAAGAAAAGATGAACAATTTCGTTATTCGATGACAAGGATATTAAAGCATGATATTACATCTCATATTTAAGAGGAAAATAACTAAAAAATTTGAATAGAAAAATATTGTTTTTACCTTATTTGTGTTATAGTGTCAGTTTTACTTTCACATTTTTATTTTTTTATCTCAAAATGTCGTTTTACTCCGACTTTTGAATGGGAATTCAATTTTTAAAGGTTTAATAACTACGAAATTTTAATCTATACTAATTACTTAAAGTACTTTTAATGAAATCTAAAATATTTTCGCGTAAAAAAATTTGACGCTGCAGACTATGCAACAGTTATTGTCATAGGATCAATAAAACAAATGTACGTCTACATAAAATATTTATTAAAAAGAAACGAAATAATTATTAACTGTCTGTTAAATAATTAAAATAAATTTTAATAACATTCTTTTATTTAAGAAACAAAAATAATCTCAAAAGGAAACATCTAAATAATAATTAGGTATCTGTTATTAAACAATCAGTCTAAACTCTCTATGAGGTAACTTCTGTTCTACATTTTAATCAGTCTTTGATTTCAGAAGGGGAAGAAAACAATACTTAAGCTTCGCGCTACTGATACTCTTATATCACATAAAATGTCTTACAAAAAATATTTATCATGCTTGCATCTCGCGGCTAATCTTAATTCACATAATCACACTTGCCTCTCTCGGCTAATCTTAATTCACATAATCAGACTTGCATCTCTCGCTTTTGCATAATAAAACAGGATGTCTTACTGTAAGTTAATATAAAAAAGAAAAAATAATCACAAAATATTTCGGTAAAACGATTCAGCATAATAGCGTGGTATTAAATTACTGTCAATTAATGATCTTAAGTCATTCTTTTTTCTGGAAGTTAGTTCCAGTTTTGCATTATTCAGTTGTTTCAAAGGAAACCCGACACAGTTAATTGTGCGCCTAGACCGTGTTTGTCTACATTGTTCAATCTCATAAAAATGATCTTCTGTAAACGAAGTCTTATAAAATATTTTTATTGCTCCGTTATCTTCTTTGACAAATTTTATTATTTTAATTTCAGATAGTCTAACTGCATCTCCATCAGTATTTTTATTAAACTTAATGCCACATTGCTGAACAAAATCTTTTAAATTATAAAAATCGGAATATGACATAGCGTTGACATTGTATGCATTACCTCGTTTTCTAGCCGTCTGTATTAAAGTAATGTACTGGTCAGGAACGAAAATTGGAGATGATTTAAGAAATTTTTTAACAGATTTTTCTATTACAGAATGAACGTTATCATTTTCATTTTGAGTGTGGCCCGATATTAAAAATTTATGGGTAATGCTCTTAATTGACAAATTAGCTAAAGCATACATGTACAAGCTAAACATAAATTGATTTTTCTGTTGACCACAACAATTGTCAGAATAAAATATAATTTCCAAATTCGGGTCATCGACTGTTTGACATTTTTCTGTAATAAACTTTAAGACGCATGAGCCAATTTCATTGGCTCCTCTCAAAGCATCTACTTCACTCCAAACATAACAATAACTGTTGTCTTTGTTAAGTTCACAAATCGTAAAGTTACATACATTTAACTTTGATTTGTAGTAGAAACTTGAGGTCTTACCCATAGGAAGCGGTAAAACCGCCTGTAAATCATAACATGCAACCACGTAACTTTTTTGCCCCTTTTGTTTGTCTTCATTTTTCTCAATTCGACTTAGTTCTTTTTCTGTGTGATGTTCTAGATACTTCAACTCGTTAGTTTCTTTTTCTATTTGACTCATATTTTCGTAAGATGTACAAAACTCGCACATGTCTTTTTTTGGAATAAAAAAGCTGATATTGTAATCTTTGTGAAATATCTTACGATAAGTGTGTATTTCGCCAGCTGGCTTTCCTTCTTCTTCACAGAGTTTTCTATAATCTCTATACAAATCAGATAAACTTTTACCTCCGTCGATGTACTCTCTACTAGTCTGTTTTCTTAAGTAGTGGCTTTCTATACGAGGAATGGAGTCAATATGACTTTTTATACCCTGTATCACTTCATCAACAACTTTTACTTGATTTCCGTGTTTGCCTCTTTTGTCAGATTCTACCATTCCGCTATCACACAACTTCTCTAAGACAGTTCTGATAGGTCTATCATTAATCCCCAGAGTGTTTTTGAAGAATATTTTGCACACCCGTATTTGTTTACCATTTACTGTTAGGTGGAAACCATGCTTTGGTTTACGATTGCTATTTTCTTTTTTGTAACTATACTTTGGTTTAATAACAGTCAAGTTCTTACTGATAAAATCCCGTTGTCGAGTAACACAACCCATTGCCCAATATAAACCAAAAATAATCGTTCTGTCACCATCATTAATTTTATCGAAACATTTCAAACGACATCGTTCTGAACAAGGCGGTCCCATGCTTCTCTGGGGCACATTTTTTTTTGATTTTGATAAAGAAACGTATTCTTTGCCTGAATTACGTAATTGTTTAGCTATTAGCTTTTTAGAATTTATAATACCCTTCCGTTTTTTCTTTGGTGGTAATATTATTAAATTTTCTTGCTCGTTGTCAGAGCTTTCATCGATAATTCTATCAGGGACAGGGTTATAATCAGAATCATTATCGTCAGGTGAAAAATCACCTGCTCTTGAAGAAAGGGTAGAAGACCTAGAACCGGTGCTTAATGATCTTTGTCTTGGTAATTCAGTTTGATTAGTTACATGTTTTTGTAGATTAGATGTGCTTGGCAAAGATTCAAATACTTTTCTTTGTAATAGTGAATTGGCGATGGGACGGTAAATGTTATCTGAAGATTTTATTGACCCCGAAACATAGGAGCCAATTGTAGAAGCAGCGCTACTTGAAGACGAAGAACTGCTCGAGGAAGATGAACTCTGAGAAGATGAGCAGCTTACCCTGCGAGATTTCTGCGAGGTCGATGGTTCTGCGCTATTTTCTGCCTGAAGATCCAGAGCGAGTTTCAACAATTTGTCTCTTCGATGCATTTTAAAAAAAAACCTAAAATAATAGAAACACTACATCACTATCAAAAAAAAAAGATTACGTATGCAAATTGATTTATTAAAAAAAATATACCTATTATTATCATAAAAGGGTTATTATAATCATAAAGGTCGTAAGTTCATGTTATCACTATGATCGCAAAAGTGACACTTTTGTAATTAATTAGGGTCCATTTATTCTTTGGCAAAATCAATTAAACGCAAAAATGACATTATTCGTAAAATGACGGTCCTTCTTTAAAAACAACTCGATTAAAATTTACCATTTTATGGCTAAATTGACACTAAACAAAAAGTGTCACTTTAGTATCAAACCACTAACTTAAATACAAAGTCACCGTAATGCAAAATGTGAACCAAACAAAAAATGTCACTTTGGAGTAAGAAAAAAATAACTACTTACCAATGATGGCACCGAAAAACTGACTTAATGACCAAAGTGTCGGTTTGTCGCTCAACAACGGTCTATTCTGGTACGGGCGACACGTGTTTTCGTGTTAAGCGTCAGTCTAGCACTGCGCGGGGTGGGGAATTTTGTTTAGTGGCAAAAGAGACTACTGCCATCTAGCAGTAGTTTTTGGCATTTTTAAGAAAGTGTCAATGCGGCTCTTTTTAGTTAGAAATTGATCAACTGATGGCGTTATTATCTCGATATTACGAAATTTTGGATAGTGACAGTTTTGGAATAAGTGTGCGATATATCTAAGACAACTATTATTTTATAATAGTTATGATATTCCTTTATTGTTCCGTAAGTTTTCCATCGGGTTTTCAATGGGTGGTCTTATTAGCATTGATCTTTAACAAATCACCTTTGATAGATAATAACGATTCATAATTATCGGGATATTCATAATACGTTAGACAGATAACGTTCACGCTATTATAATGATTAAAAACAGATTACGTAATGCGTATTCGTCATTATTAATTTAGCGTAAACCGTAGCGATTACGAGGAATAAAGTCATAAGAAATTCCACTTAATTACACGATTCTAGGTAAATGAATCAACATACATAAAAAAATATAACAGCTATGATTTGACTTTCGAAATTCATCGGTGAATCATTATATTGACTAACGAACAGTGTTTGTTTGTTTGATAAGGTAACTAGGCCGCACTGTTATCGAAACAAGACACCACTATCTTGGCACAGCTGGCGCATAATTTGCGTTTGTTAAACCATTTATAAATTATGATCAAACAGAGTTATTTCTTTCTTTTACAATTAGTCATTGTTAGCTCTCATTCATTATGTGTGCGGTAGGTAATGCTACAAGAGAAGCTTATCATGCGGAGCTCTCTGAGAGGTTTATCTCTCGCCTGATATCTGATTCCGCATGAGAAATTGGAGGTTGTTTGTTTATACCATTCATTAAAACCCTACCCACTTGTTTTCGTTTTTCATTCTTTGGGTATTTGATTCGGTCCTTGAGATTTGAGCTTGTTTATAATTTAGCCAACTGTAGACGATAGCGTTGACCTTTTGTCTTTGGTATCCTACACCAGAGTGTAAATAGATTTTTATCAGAGTATTGCTGATTTTAACGAGTGCAATTTTGCGACGGACGCTCGGAGGAAATGTGTAACTATGTTTCCTTTTCCTGTCGTCTTTAATGTTGTGCTCGTGTGTACAATGACATTTACCTTAATAAGGGAGGATGTCTATTTATAATTCGCCGTACAGCAGGTTGCTAGCCTGCTACATGGCACATGTTGTTTCCGATGTATAAACCGCGATAAATTACCAACAAATGGACGCAGCTGTCGCTATTTTTTGCCGTAATTCTAATTTAGAGCTTGGCAACTGCCCTTTAATCTAACGTTTAGGGACGTCAAAGAACTTATGGAAGTTGTCGTATGAGAATTCCAATTAAACGAGTTTTTATCTACTTGCATTTAGTAAAAAAATGGTATTTGCTATATGCAACGTATATTCCAATCTTCCTCGTCAGTGCGGTGCTATGAATGAATCATGCTATATTTTAAAATAATAAATATTTACCTTATGCGTCATCCATGCCTCGTAAACTGAGACCTGCAAACAAGGTATATATCCAGCTATACCTAATAAACAATAATGGTTATAGGTGCTAGCTGTGAAGTGCGTATACGGCAGCTACCCAGCTCGCTTGCTCGACCTGTGGGACCTTTATGACGAGTGCAAAGGCTCTGAGAACGACAACCCAGCCATCCTACCAGCGGACCAGCAGTTCATAGTGTTGGAACTAGCCAACGCCGGGCAAGACTTGGAGAGCTACCAGTTCAATAACGCTGAGCAGGCGTATGCTTTGTTCCTGCAGGTAAGACTCATCTTATTCTTTAAATTCAAGACTGATATACATTGAGGATTTAGCGAATGAAGTTTACTCAACACTTTTCTGTGGTGATGTGTAACTACTTGCTTTGGTCACGAATTGCCTCAATAATGACGTCACTTACTTCCTCAATCTAAATTAGTCCTAACAAAGGCATGGTTTTTGTTTTTTAAAGTTTTCTGTTTTGTGTGTAGCTAATTATGTTCAATTGAAAAACAGCGAATGACTGACCTTTTGTTGTAAAGTTTTTTCTTTTTGTTTTGTAATTAAACGATGTGCAGTTAGACAGTTATTTAATGTGTTATGTACAAAAGTGTCTCACAACTTTATTCTTACTTTCAACAAGTGATTAATGGTTAAAAAGTAAGTAGAAAGTTGCTAAATTGCGTTTTTTGCTGTCCATTAGCGTTTGGTCAAAAGAAATTGTAGATTCGAAATGTGTTATATAATCATTATTTTGTACTGTATTTTAAACTTTTTGCGGCATTAAATAAAGTCTTCAAATTTTTACTTAGTGACGTTTATCTTCGACGTTGCTTTTTCTGCAAGATATAATTTTTCAAACTTTTGTTAATGCATATTTATTTTATGGTTTTGTTTTCTTTTTTGTGTTTTTTTTTTGTTTTCAGTGGCTCTGAACTGCATGCACAAGTAGAGCCTCCACGGAAGATAAGTGATATTCTATTTCAAGTTGTAATGTATCTTGACTAGATTATCACTTATCATCTGCGGTCGGCTTTTCGCGCTTTACATGTACCCAACCAGTGTGTGGAGTTTTTGTTATTATTTTTAACATCGTAGCATGTGTTTTATTTAACTTTATATCTGTGTTTCAATGTTGTATGTTTTGTACGTAACTTATGATTATTATTATTTTACATGTTTAATATTAAACGATATTGTTTACAATCGCAATGTGTAAATTTCGTATTTAAATGTTTTGTTTTGAACGGACATTGTTTTCGATCTCACTAAAATAAGTTTTGTAACGATGTTCTCGTGTTGTTTAGGTGGCGTATGGTCTGGCAGTTGCCGAGGAAGCCTTCCAGTTTGAGCATAGAGATCTCCACTGGGGTAACGTGCTGATCGCACCAACTGATCAGAAGGTAAGAATTACACATATGCCATACAATGTTACAATATACTGAGACCCATCCGGGTGGCAACGGAAGGCTTCCTTACTAGAAGGGGTTTAAGCGATTTCTTTCCTTTAAGTATATAATTCGTTACATATTCGTAGTGCAAAGGCATCTTTTTTATTACTTGTAGGATTGTCTGCAATTTAGTTAGTGTTATCTATCACAGTAATGAGCAAGAGTACTCTCGAAAGATAAACTGTTCATGAATTCAGTATGTGCCATCTCTTTCTCGTTTTCATTAGTTTCTGAGTATTCAATAAAATATCTTGGCTTTAAAGATATAATTATAAAGATCATAAGGTTATACTCTTACATACATGATATAGGTCGCGATAAATAAAACCTGACAATGAACGTGTTTTCCGCCTGCGAATGGATGGTAATTTGACGTATCACCGAGAGACGCACGCCAGATTATGGCGTAGTGTTGACAGCGTTTGATAAAACATAATTATTCAATTCAATAATAAACAGCTTTACCTCGGGTAACTAGTATAGCTGATAGCATTGTGCAAGTAAATGAGTTTACTTAAGTTTATTTAATTAAATACATAACGAAACAATTCGAATTCATTAATGTATAGGTTTAGGATTAATTAATTGACAAGTTGACAAGGAATTAGTGTCAATAGTCCAGTGCCTAGGCTCGACGAACTGAACAAAATGATAAATTGAACAAATCCTTTTTGTACGTTTTTAATGAATTGCAATTTGCGCGCTAAAATAATACGTGCACACGTTGTATTTGTTTATCTACACATACTTTCTATCTACCGATTCTTCTTGGAACGACTGTTCATTAGACCTTTCATCATATACTGAGGGTTAAAGCAATATATTAGCTTGTTAGAATAAAACCAACTCAAATTACAAAGTACGACAACCGAGGTCAAAGTCTATCTCTAAGACACAGATAGGTCTACAATATAACTAGAATACTATCAACTTTGTCTAGAAACTTGCCGCTATTGTACTTTGTACCTACTACATAATTACAGAGTATTTTAACCTTGCCAAATACCAGTCACCTTAAGGTGTATGACATGGAGGGCAGTCGTCCCGTCTGGGGTGACGGGTGAACGAACTCTGATAGACCGGCCTGATAGCTGATAAACCACTTTTTTGTTAAACCACACTGACGCCTGTCTAACGCAATAATTAGTTTCTTAATGATCTTCTAGTCTGTTATTTAAATTATTCAGCGATATAGGATGACTAATATCCTTTTGAGATAGCAGTTTGCCGTGGCCAGTTTGAAAGAAAATATTGCGCAATAATATTAAGTTGGCAAATTTGGGAAATCAATATTTTCTCTGCTAGCTTAGTTGTTGCTGGTTCAGACCAATTTTTCCATACAGTACTTTTAGTATAAACATATTCTTTGTCACAAAACTGTTTAAGCGTTTTCTCTTCAATTTCGTTCCCAGAACTACGTTTAATAAATTGTTATTTGGCCAACTGCCAAAACCGTTTCGTGCTCTTGATCGTGACGTCTGTTTCCACCTTAGGTATTTCCGTATTCAATTCGACTTTGCCGTTCATTGAAAATATTTATAATTCATTTTAGCAGGTACTTCAGATCATTATGTTACCTTCTTGGATTCATTCCTAAAAAAAAATGTCTTTGATGATTCAAAGAAATTCAATTTAATTCCTTCAATTCCTGGGTTCTCGTAATGTATTGGGCTTTTTGACGACCAGTTTCATTTATTTCTCTGAAATGCTGAGGTGACTTTTGCTATGTATTTGGCACAACCTCAAATCCCGGAATCAGATTTTTCCTATCTATAGAATTTATCTGTTCTAGGAATAAACTGAATTTGATGAGTCTTAATTCTGTTATCTGAAGAAGCGTTTTGCGTGAAATGTTGTCACGTGATGGTATTATCTATAGAGACAATAAGTTGGACTCGCACGTGTTAATTAATTCTTATTTGTATCACGTTCGTTGATTTCCCTTGTCAGATTGATGTACGTGCTGCCCATACAGTTGCTTATAAATTTGATTGAACCGCATTCATATTTACATGATAAAATTATATGTATCATAAATTTAAAATATAAAGTAGAAGTCACTTCAAATCAACATACAGAGATGATAAACAAAAAAACATGAATTATGATGGTAACTAAAATCTGTTGGTTTTGTACGAGAAATATGATCTAAGAAACTACTTGTTGCTGTTGAGGGCATGGGCTCACCGTAAAACAAACTCTGGTGTTGTCCGAATTAGTGTATTTACGTATAAGTAGGTACAATAAAGAAAGCTAGGCGCGTGCGATGTGCGCGGGGCCCGCAAGGTCACTACTTTTTCGAATGCGCTCGCGGCAAGCGGCCGCCCGTGTTCCCCGCTACCCCCGCCCGCATCTGCCGGCGCGCACGTCGCACGTCCTTTACAATTAGGTATTTTAAGGTAATAAAAAAAAAAATACAATGATAGAAAATAAAATAATCTTAATTTACGTCGTTTACAATATCTCCGCCCAGTGTCAATACCTACTATTGACACTATTATGCAACTGGAAGTAGTGCCAATCTAGCGGCCGGACGAGTTAATACACCAGTTTTAGTTTTGATGTCTACCCGTTCGAATTCGTCCGTCTTTCCCTGGATAGACGTTGACGACCACTCCTTTTGGCCAGGTATTTCTACATGACCTAGGGTCGACAACTACAACCACATCGCCGACTTTTAGGGCGTCATTTTCTAAGTACCACTTTTGTCGCGGGATCAAGGTAGGCAGCACCTCCTTGATCCATCGCTGCCAGAACATGTCGGCGAGTCGCTGGGCAGCACGCCACATCTTACGTAGGTACATGTCGCTGTCCGTCGAAGACTCCGGGCACCGGTAAGTTTGACGAAGTACCAATCAAAAAATGATTCGGGTTAGAGCTCTGCACATTCAGGGTCTACTGATACATGCGTGAGCGGCCTACTGTTAACCGTGTGTTCTATTTCGGTAAGTAAAGTCGTGAGAACTTCTTCCCGCGGCTGCTCTTTCTTTTAAAGTTATTTTCAGGGCGGTTTTCACACTTCTGATGAGGCGCTCCCAGGCTCCACCTTTATGCGGACTGACAGGTGAGTTAAAGTTCCATATTATGCCAATATTTGCTAATTGATCGTTGACCTTGCTCTCAGATTCCAGGAACGAATTTCTGAGTTCAACTTCTGCTCCACGCAGATTCGTACCATTATCGGAGTACATATATTGCGGCCAACCACGTCGGGACGCCATCCTTCTTAGCGCCATTATAAATGAGTCAGCTGTCAGTGATGGGACTGTTTCAATATGTACTGCGCGCACAGTCATGCCAGGTAATAACACTCCGTACCGCTGCTCTCTGCGACGCCCCACCGTAACTTCAATGGCCCAAATAAATCAACGCCGCAATGAGTAAACGGCCTATTATGATGCGCCAATCTACTGTCAGGTAAGTCGGCCATGCGCGGCGCGCAAGGCTTAGCCTTTCTTATACGACACACTAAACAGCGGGAAGCGACAGTACGTACCGTGGGTCGTAGGTTCAATATCCAATATTTTTGTCTGAGTTCATTGACCACTGTTTCGTTATTTCCGTGTGCACTTCTTATATGTAATTCTTAGTTATAAGTCTAGCAATCACGTTTCTTCCGTCTAATATTATTGGGTTTTTCATTTCAGGTGATATGTGCGAGGCAGCTTCGACTCGCCCTCCTGCTCGCAGTAGACCTTTCTATCGTTGAAACGGAGTTAACATACGCAGTCTGCTGTTAACTTGAATAGGTTTTTATTTTTCAGTAATAGAATTTCCGAAGCAAACGCTTCCATTTGACTATAGCGTAATAACAATATCTCTGCACGTTTCATAATTTCCGTGTCAATCGCCTTTGTGATATTTTTCTTACATTTTTCAATAAACAATAACATGGTTGCAGTCGACCTTTTTAAACGGAGCCACGATGATGCATTTTCAGGATTAGCAACAGGTATGGTACTTTCTGTTTGACAAACATGCATGACGTCACATATTTCTTCATTCTGTATTTTTTCTGTTTCAGGTGCTGATGAACGCTGTTGAAACCAATCACTCTCGTACAGGAACTTCGGGCCGCGGAACCACTCGCATTCCGGGCGCAACTCGTATTTATTTATCTTTGTTGCTACGTCTGCTATATTTTTCTCTGTAGGTATATAGTGCCACTCGTGCGTACTGCTTAATTCATCCAATTCACCAAGTCTGTTGGCTACAAACACATTGTAGTTTCGATTTTCGTTTTTAATCCAATGCAATACGGTCGTCGAGTCTGTCCATAAGTATCTTTTATTGGTCGAAGTCTATGTTCCTTTTGTATTGTATCAGCGAGACGGCATCCAAGTACAGCAGCCTGTAACTCCAGCCTCGGGATGGTTACTGGTTTTAGCGGTGCAACTCTGCTTTTACTGGCTATAAATGACACGCACACATTGTTGTTGCTATGCACGCGCCAATATGCAACCGCGGCATACGCTGTCGGCGAAGCGTCACAAAATACGTGTAATTGTAACGTCTCACTCGCACACACCTTATTTATCTTGCAATACGAATCGTTTTCGTTTGTGTTATCTTTATCAGTAGAAATACGGAAGTACCATCTTGGTATTCTAATTTCTTTCAATCTTTGTAATTGAACAATCCATTTATTAAATATCTCGAATTCTGTACTTTTTATTTCTTCATCCCATTGGAGATTTGTCTTCCATGAAGTTTGCATTATTATTTTAGCATTCACAGTAAAAGGCGCTAGAAGGCCATAGATATCAAATATAGACATAACTATTCGTAATAATCTCGTTTCGTAGGTATCTTCTCGCCTGATAATATTTCTTTAGGTATCCTTTCTAGTGATAAGTTGAAGCCAAAGGTATCAGTATTTGGGTACCACAATAACCCGAGAGTACGCTCGTACACGTCGTTCACTTCGCCTTTAAAGTTAACAATGGCCGGACTCAAAGTATCAGTAGGCATGTCGTGACACACGGACATTTTGTTCGACGTCCAATTTCTTATTTCAAACCCTCCTTGCTGGTGAATATACGATACTTGTTTCATAGTTTTATTGCTGTATCGGCATCATCAAAGCAGTCAATGTAATCATCCATAAAATGATTTTTACTATCGCTTGAACTGCCTCCGGCATTGCGTTTGAGTACCGCTGAGCGTTTAAATTCTTCACGTGTTGAGCGATGAACGGTGAACAGTTAGCCCCAAATATAAGTGATGTCATAACGTACTTTTTTATGTCTTCATCTGGGTTGTCGCGCCACAAAAATCTTAAGGCGTGTTGATCTTCTGGGCGTACTTTTATGCGAAGAAACATATCCTTTATATCGCCCGTGAGACCGATAGGCTTCTCTCGAAAACGCAACATAATACCGAGAAGTGACTCCAACAAGTTCGGTCCAGGCAGCAAATAGTCATTCAGTGACTGACCACAAGATTTTGCAGCAGCGTCGTATACAAGCCTTAGCTTTTTCTTATTGGATTGTCAACTCCAAAGTGAGGTAAGTACCATATTTTTTTTACATTGCTTAAGTCTTCATTAGGCTCTAGAACGCGAGCATAATTGTTGGAAAATAAATGATCTATTCTTTCCTTGTATCTCAAATTATAATCTTTATCGCTCATCATTTTTCTTTCAGCTGTTTTCAATCTTCTATACGCGTTGGGATAGGAATCCACCATTTTAACATTTTCATCTTTCCAGGGTAAACCAATTTCCCATCTTCCTTCTATGAGTCTAGCGGATTTATTCACTAATTCTATTGCAGTTAAATCGCTTTTATTTTGTCTTGATTTATTGTGAACACCGATGCTCTCAAACATAAACGACTTGCGAACCAGTTCGTGAAGTTGTGCGTCAGTCTTGAGGTCCGTGTATCGCAGTGCAACTTTCGGCGGGAATTTGAATGTGATTGCGCGGAGAGTTCGCGCTCGTGGGTACATCCTGTGTGTGCGTAGCTGTCGTCGTAGTGGTAACAGCGACGCCACCGCCTATGCTATCGGCGGCGGGAGGACTACAGGCGACGAGCGCAGCGTTGTTTGCTTGTTGTTCCGTCGCCGTTATCATTACGCATTCGGTGATAATAGTTGACTTTGGTTGCGGTACACGCCATGTATGCACCACCCTAATGGGGTTAAAGTCGCACAGGGTTCACTTTTCTTATTATGGCCCATTATTATTTTTATTGGGGATATAAATGATAATTATCTTGTCCAATTAATAATGTTGGTTTCACGTCCTTAAGACACGTTAATTTAGCACTTATTTGATATAAATGTTTATAGTTTTTCATGTTAATGTCCGATAATTTTTGTAACGGTAGATTTAGTTCACTTATTTTTCTTGCACATAGTTCATATGACTCATTGTTTTGATTAATAATTTTACATTTTATTATTTCACTGTTACATGTTAATTGGAGTCCCATGCTCCTCGACGGACAATGTCTGTTTCTCGCCCCGTAAGCCTACGCGATTGGCAACTTCACTAGATATTAACGATATCGTCGCACCGTCATCTAACAGCGCGTAGGTATTTAACATGCCGCGTGGACCGTACACTTTTACAGGAACTACTTTTAGACACACTGAGGCATTGTTCATATTGTTCGTGTATGTCACAGTTTCTGAGTAGTCGCTAGTCACGGAACGCACTATATTGTTTTGGTTTACGGTTTTATCACTTTCTGTTATCGGTCTATTTTCACTGGATTTTGTATCACTGTTTTTTGATGAACACTCAGTTTTGTTTTCCAGTGTAGGTAACGATGATGCGGTAGCCGAACACTCGCCTATGCCGCATGCGCTCTGAGCAGGTGTCGCGGTTGTGTGATGCCAGTAGACACTTGTGGCATAGATGGTTGGCGCGCACAAATCGCCATCGATCCTTAGTCATAGCGCGTTTGAACCGCGTGCACTCGGTTAGTTTGTGATTACCGCTACGACAAAATTTGCACTTGTAGGAAGATTCTTGTTTCTCAGTCAACAATAACGCATGATGTTTTCTGTCTTCGGGCTTCTTTTTATTTTCATATTGACTGTGAATGTGAGTCAATCCGGCGGTGGATATTTTACTGGCTTCTTCATATAGAAAATTGGCGAGTATTTCCAACTTTGGGGTTTCTGTTTTCAAATGTACGTTGTAATAATCAGCCCACTTGTTGATAAGAGCGCTGGGACACTTTATCAATACTGACGATATGAGTTCCGGACTTCTTAAATAATCGATTTGATTCACTGCTTGCGCTGCGGCTACAAAATTTCTAATTTTAATTGCGAAAGAAACTATATCTTGATGGTAATTTTGTGATAAAGGAGTCATTTTCCGTAACTGATATGTTATTTTATTTATTATTACTTCGGGCCTGCCGAAACGAAGTTCTAGTGCTTCTATGACGGTTTTCGGGCACGTGTTTCCGTTGAGAAGTGATAA
>NW_020799705.1:0-35565 GCF_003590095.1 Trichoplusia ni
TATTAATTAACGCTTTATTAAGTCGGTAAGTTAAATATGTCATGTAGTGGTTCAACCGCAAACGTTGACCGCAAAACCGTTGTCTTATTACCGCTGCGGTCACATACTTCAATTAATCATTTTTTAATAATAGCCGTTACGTTATGATCGGTATATTAGTGATGTAAACACAAAGAAATGCGTTTTGTTGTTCAGACAATAACACAGAATGGGTTTTTCAAAACATATGATTTGAATGTTTTCTTAAGTAACGTTAGCTTGTCCTCAATTCCTTTGATGTTGATAAATTTAAAAAATGTTTCTGCACAATTTCTTTAAGCGTTATATTTTTATAATTACTTGTGTGTGAAGTTACCTCCTACAAACCATCTCCTTTTTGTTTTTGTAATGGTTAAGATAGTTATAAATATTATTAGACAATTCGCTCCCGTTACGCCAATAATAAATAAGACTGGTCAAGTGCAAGTCGGAATTCTAGCTGTGCCATTAAACCAACCGGGTCTAGATTATCGGAAAGAGTTACTGCAGTCCTGCTACAGACAAGGCTAAGGAAGGACCAGGGGTTTTGATGGTTTCCCATCCGAAATTTTGACGAGAAGATCGGTCGGATACAAATTTATTTATCACCCAACAAATTTATGATCAGCTAAACCACGATCTTTACAAAACCTATACCCATTACAGGAGAATGCTGCAACTCGGTGTCGAGCCAGAACGGTTCGACTCGCTGCAAGGGCAACCGCTGGATGGGCGCTGTCTGCTGCGCGAGGCCAGGGAGAAGGCGCTCAAGGCCAGCAAGGAGAAGACCGGCAAGAAGGATGTGAGACTTACTTGTATTCTATGTAGAAGAGAGAGTTTAGAAGTCCCATGCTTAGATTATTATAATTGTAATATTTCACTAATATTAGCGGCAGTAGTAGGTTCAATGCTTGTCTGAAGTTTTTTTTATCAAAACGAATCTTGTTTCTCGTCCTTAATTTATGGAAGACGAGTTCTAAATTATTATTTTTCTTTATTTTCTTAAAAGTTTAATTTATCAGATCATGTTGATGCGATCGCACTTTTATCCTCGCTCTCTAGTGGGCGGTGAAGACTTTAAGGAAAGAAAGACAGAAATGAGCTAGAAAAAGAATAAAAATAAACCTACTTCACAATATTTCTTTTATTTCAAGTAATAATAGTTTTTAATTAGCTCCTAAACTCCGGGCGTTGATTTTTTTAATTGTTGCGGTACAAAAATCAAGTTTGGGTACCTATGGCTTATACTAATACATCATGTTACTCCTCAGGTGGCGGGCTACCTGAACCTGATGGCGAACTCCATCGACAACTTCACTCACGGGCTGGCGGTGGGCGGCTCCTTCCTCGTCGGGTTCCGCGTCGGCGTGCTCACCACCTTCGCTATACTCGGTCAGTTATCACATATAACTAACACCTAAAATAAGTTTATTATAATAGTAAACAAACCTATTGAATTGAGATATTAAAGTCGCTTAAAAATCATCTTAACATCCCAAAAATATGTAAATAAGATGATATATAAAATGTGAAAAGGCAGTTTCGGAGAATTATTTTTGGATTATGCGAACACAAAAATTGAGTGTTCGAGTCGACTTTTACATTCTCCCTAAAAACAAATGGGGGTCATGTTTATAAATTTGTTTTTATACAATAACACTCAATTTTTGTAACATTTTAGAAAATGACGAAATATTAAAACAAAATTAATACCATTTATGTCAATTCTTAAAAGCGTTTAAACATTCACAGGTTTCCTTTTAATCATAACGTAATGGTTTCTTTGAATTCCAGTCCACGAGATCCCTCATGAAGTAGGAGACTTCGCTATCCTGCTGAGAAGTGGATTCTCTCGCTGGGAGGCGGCTAAAGCGCAACTGGTAAATAAAAACCTTATAATTTCAGTTGGAGATCAATGTTAGTTACTCGCCCTGAGTGGATCATTGGGGCTTTTGGCCATAAATTTCAGTAAGTCGCATGTTGGTGACAACTGCGTGCCTTGAATGCGGTGATCAAGATGACACCGCACTGCCTACTCTAGCCGTATGTCCCGCCTTAGCGGAGCCTCGGCGCTGGGAGGCTGCACGTGGCCCGCAGCAGGGGCAGGCCTGGGCGCAGGGGACGGGCGAGAGACTACAGTACCTATACCATCTAAACCACTACCCCTGGGAAGAAGCGAGCGACACGCACACGCGCCTCTCATACCGTACATATATCAAAATACAATACATGAATTAATTAATTATGCTTTCGTTTCCAGGCGACAGCCGCAGCTGGTCTGATCGGCGCCATGACAGCCGTTATATTCAGTGGAGCTAGGAACTCTATTGGTAAGTACTTTTTGATATTTTGACTTTTTATATACAGCTAATCGTTGCATTTCGTTATAGGGAGATAAATCGAACAATTTTCTCCGTTGATTCGTAAAGCTTTTCTTACTTACTGCATAGCATATTTTTATAATAACTATCATGAAAATAAATCGTTAATTAATGATGCAAAGGCTTATTCACGAATATTTGTCGGAATCGCCCTACTAGTTTCTGAACTAATCAGACCGTCAGCGACCGTGCATCTCACTACGTAGCGCCGCGAGAGTGCTCGGACAGGTGGAGGGGGCAAGGGGGCCGTTCTGCCGGACATCCTCAATAAAAACGCGTGAATAAACTTTAATTGAATAATGTGTTTACTCGCCGGATGCGCCCCCCGCGCCTCTCTTGTCGGGCGCGCCGCCGGCGCCTCTCTTACTGGGCGCGCCTCCCGCGCCCCTCTTACAGGGCGCGCCTCCCGCGCCCCTCTTACAGGGCGCGCCTCCCGCGCCCCTGTTGCTGGGCGCGCCCCCCGCGCCTCTGTTGCTGGGCGAGCCCCCCGCGCCTGGCTCGCCGGGCGCCGGCGCGCTGTCCCCGCCCGGCTCCCCGCTGCGCGCCAGCACGCCGCTGCCCGCGCCCGAGCTGCCGCCCGCCACGCCCGCCACTCCGACCACTCCCGCCACTCCCAAGCACGCTAGACACGAGAGGAAGCGGCGCAGCACTGTCAATATCGACGACTTCGTCGTGGACGCACTCAAACTTGTTATCAGTGATGGTACTTTAATAACTAATTTAAATTAGTAACGTTAAACTTATTTTGGTGATGACCTAACCTTTATTTCACAGAGTTGTTAGACCAGTTGAGTGAAATGCGAGAATTCAGCATTCCATCGAAATGGATCGCCAAGGTGGTGTCTAAGCGAAAGCGTCACATCTTAAGTGAACGACAGCGGCTGCGCGCCGAAGCAGATGCGCTCTCGGCAGGTGAGTGCGGCGCCGCGGGTCATGTAGCGCGGGCAACACAATGTAACACCTATTGAAACACGCCGTCCGCTCTGTCGCCAGGCTTCGCGGGCTGGAGCGGCTCGGAGGCGGCGGCGGCCGTGGCGGCGGCGGCAGCGCGCTGCAAGACCTTCGCGCTGGAGCTCGAGAGCGACGACGACGGGTTTTTCGACCAGAGCTCGCTGTTGGAGAACGACGCGTCGGGCGCTCTGGCGGCGCTGGACGCGCAGGCGGCGTGGCAGGAGCGCGTGCTGGCGCGCGCGGCGGCGGGCGCGGCGGCGGGCGTGGACGTGCGCGAGCTGGGCGCGCGCGTGCTGGCCGCGCTGGCCGCGCCCCGCGCCGCAGCCCGCACCCTTCCCGCACCTGCTGGCCCGCGCGGCGCCGCGCCCCGCCCGACGTGTCGCGCCTGCTGCTGGCCACGCTGTTCCTGGTGAGTGCCGGCCCGCGAGCCGCCGCGCCGCGCGACTGGAGTCTCACAGCTGTCGTGTTGCAGGCGAACGCGGGCAACGTGGAGATCATCCCGGGCGCGCCGCTGTCGGTGAACTCGTTCTCGGTGCGCGTGCTGTCCACGGATGAGCGTCTGTTCGGCGCGGCCGTCCTGGACGACCAGTTTCTGCGCTAATCGAGCTCACTTCTTTTACCGTGGACAAACTAGTTCCTTGCACTTATGTGATATGTGCAAATTTATAACCTATATCGATCTATATAATATTGTTTTTTTTTCTAAAATATTTATTCAGAAACTTTATTTTTTCTTATTTTCATAGTTATTTAGATGTGTTCATCATGAATCCAAATATATTTTTTTACTAGAATTAAGTCTAATCTTTGTGAAAATTGTAAATATTAGTACAATAATAAATAAAAGTAAATGTCTGTATATAAAGTTTGTAAATAAAGTACGTATGTAAATAAACAAAATAAAATTATACTTTAGGAGGCGATGGCCATTATATTAATGCGGCGGCCGCTGGTAAACCAGTGCGCTCCCCAATAGCGCAGGTATTACAACATGTTAACTAGTATTAATCTGATCTCCAGTCCTATTCTTCGAATGAAATAAAATGCGTTATTTCGTTATATGCATTTGGTTTGTACCGTTCTATTGCGCACGAAAATATACAATTTTGTCATAGCGTTCTTCAACAGCGGTGCAGCGTAAGAAAACGACGGCGATAAGAACTAATTTCGAAAACCTTCAATACCAAATAGTATGCTCCTCATGATTCTGCGAAGATCATAAATTATATTTAGTTTTACAGTTTAATTTACGGCAACTTTACGTAATAAGGTCTAATAAATAGTAATGTCAGTATTAAAATAGTTTATCTTTGTCAAGTTTTGAAGGAAAATCATATTGTAAAGTTTATTTTTTAATACAATTTAATATACTAATTAAAGTTTGTTATTATTTGGCCATGATAAAGTAATAATTATGATGCAGTTTTAGGCCTCTGTTGCTTACTGAAACGGTATCATTATTATACAACTAGTTTTTCGCTCGCGTCGAGATCGGTTTTATCGCGTTTCCAAGAGACCTTTTTAAAAGTCCGGAATAAAAACTATGTTCTTTCTCAAGGTCAACTCTATCTCTGTACTAAATTTCATTAAAATTCGTTTAGTGTTTTAGATGTGAAGCGTAACAGACAGACAGAGTCACTTTCACATTTATAATATTAGTAGGGATTGTTTTTGTTCATGAGGTATAGTGCCGTGTATCTCACCGATCCCGAGGGTTGTAATAGCCGCGCGAGTTGATGACTGAACTGGCTTGCTGGTGTCAATTTTTTATTTAATTATGGAAATCGTGCCGAGCCCGCCATCGATCGTTCGCTATGCACGGAAATGTATCTTAAGGCGTAACCGCACGCAATCGCTCGTCGCTCGTTTACAGCGACAAACCCGATCACGTGACCCCATTTCAAATTTCCCCGCGACCCGAAAGTCGCTGCTCCATGGAGTTGCTCGTCGCGCGTTTGCAGCGACAATCTGGTCGAACGACGCCATTTTAAATTTCCCGAAAAACAAAACATTAATATTGCTATTATGTAGAAACAAGTGTGATTAAAAGTTACATAGGTACATTTTTTAAACTGGATAAAACTACTACTAAAATAAGGAAACAAAATTATGGTTTAAACGTACATTGTGTTCATACTTTACTAATATTTTATGAAATGTTTTAAAGAATTTACCTTGTCCGATTCCGTTATTTACGGGAATTAATTTAGGGACCGTTTGCAGCACCACTTTTATATAATTTACATCGACTTGTCTCGACCGCTTAATTTTTTCTTTCTTTTCTCTATTCTATAGTGTACCTATGATCTTTTTTTTCCCAGCGACAAAGTTCAACATTTTGAGCTTTATCGCTACGTATCATATAACCAGATTTGTCGCTGCAAACGAGCGACTGCAAAGGCCGTAGCTCAACATTTTCAGCTTTGTCGCTACCTTTCTTGCGACCATATTTTGTCGCTTTTTCCAAACACGGGAAATTTAAAATTGGGCTACGTGATCAGATCGCGAGGGCGAGCGACCATGAGGTTACGCCTTTATACTCTTTACGTTCTAAAAAAACCTTTTATGCTGTTATTAAATATAATACTTACTGAAATACTGATATTATAGATAATTAAGCCCCTAGCCTTTTCTCAAACCTAAATTATCTCATCAGATCCAAGTTAATCTATTGTAACCCGGCGAGTCACCCACAGCACAATTAAATTCCATTTTCGTAATTATGCTTAAAGGCAGGTGCTATACTTTTCCATGGTTTGTTTTCAAGCCGATCTTTCAGATCCTGCCTCCGAGCTCTTGTTTGGCTCTTGTTTTGACATATTCCATCAAAAGGCGATACACATCTTTAGCTACACCACAATCTTCACAATTTGGACTAGAGCTTTCTTTAACGAGTTGCTTTAACTCATTGAATGGAACGTGTCCCGACCGCAGTGTGAGCTATAACAGTTAGGTGCCTATTGAAGATTCTATTGGTAAGCCCAGAGATACGAGATTCAAATTCATTTTTCTTCTGATCTTTGTTCAAAATATTTATGAAAATAGGTACTACCATTAGACGCCTTTTTTGAGTTAGGTTTCTTCAAACAAGAAGGTTATGACATATTTAACTCATGAGTGGTAAAGATCCACTACGCTTAACCCCAGTGTCTAATAAATAAATTGCAGTGTAATTATATACAGTAGGTTCAATTACTTGTGGGTACCTTTTATCGAAGCAATAGATCCGATAAAAGGTACACGAAAGAAAGTAATAAGTCAAAATCAAAATTCATTTATTCAAATTAGGCTACTAAGTAGCACTTTTTGAAGGTCAGATTATATTGGACAGTACCGAGTTTCGCCCACCCTTCACCGCTTCCTAAGTGCTTTTGCTGTGAGAGAGAAAACGGTGCAACTGACCCCCCAGCAGCACGCTGTCATTCCGTTTACAAAATATTTATTATAATATAGATTATACGGAACAATAACAAAATAAGTGTGTAGGTGCCGTGCCAAACAAACAAAAATTTGAGGTCGCTGTATCTAAGCCAATATGAAATTTAACTGTAAGTTCAAAGGTCAAGGTCAGCAGACCGACTAGCCACCGCAATACCGCAAGCAGCACCCGTTCACGAGTATGACGCAAGGGTCAGACATCACCTCCCTCGCCATATTAGAGGGAAGGAGGTGACCCGACCCAAGACGCCACCGCAGGCAGTGACAACTAAGGGAGCATGACGTATCTGCTGCCGGCTAATAAAATAGGACTGAAAGAAAGAAATACCCCAATCGTTGATTTACCTGGCACAGCCCTGAACACGGAGGCGGCATAAATTGGTACATCATTTAAATTTCAAAATAAAACAAAATAGGTAACACAATGTTACATACGTAGAGTATGTCTATCAAATTACATAATAACACGTCAACAATAATCAGCCGTCCTGTGTAAATCACGGCGAACAACTATTTTTATCATTTAAATAATCATTGATTGTAAGTAAACTTCTAAAACATCAACCTTCGTATAATACAGTAAATGTAATATGTATTTTGTTTGTTTGAAGGTAAACGGTAATAATTTACTTATTACTATGAGCCTAATTATTCCGAGTCTATTTAAAGTGCATCGCAGTGATCGAGTGTGCGGCGCTCAAATAGTCTGCATGGCGCGCTATATATGATTGCAAAGTTCAAGAGTAAAAAATGCGTCACGGGTAGCCTGCGCTGCACCGTGGTAACTGAAGTCTGATTTCATGAGTAAGTTTAGATCTTTTCGCCCCAAAGAACGCGCATAATATAGTTCCAGTACGTCAACTTTGCAGCGACGCGGAGAGCACCGTATGCAACACACCAAGAGTGTACCAACCGCGTAGCGATGATTTCAATTCAATTCAGTCTTTATTTCTCTCATATTATTACATTACATAACTAAATTACATGCCCCGCAAAGCCGTTTACACGGTTTGACTGCGGGAACGAGTGTCACTTACATTAATATAATTTATTTATAAATTGCAGACGTGGTTATTTCTTAGTGGTTATTTACTCCTATACAGGTACACAGATACAGACACTCACATTACATCCTTACCTTCATGCATTTATATATTTCTACAAGCTGTTGCCCGCGACTTCGTCCCCGTGGGTAGAAGAGATAAGTTATGATTTACATATACCTGCCCTGTTTTTTTCACATTTTCCATTGTATCTTCGCTCCTATTAGTCGCAGCGTGATGGTTTATAGCCAAAAGCCTGCCTCGTTGAATGGTGTATTCAACACAAAAAGATTTTTTCAATTTGGATCAGTAGTTCCTGAGATTAGCGCGTTCAAACAAACAAACAAACTCTTCAGCTTTATATATTAGTATATAGATTCTTGTACACACATTCATAGACATTCACACACACATTCTTACATACATGCTTCTTTCAATATTTAGCGTGTCTGTATACATGCACCCAGTATAGCCGATAATACACTGTTCATAGGTACACTAATACTTTTTAGCGTATATATTATATATTAGGCATATGCATATGTATCCCCACCGTGCCAACTAATATATTTGTGTCGTGTCGTAGGAGTCGAAAAAAGAAAGGATGTCGTTTTTCGAATCTCACAGGAGTTCTGGCAGTGGGTGAGTTGATATATATTATTGTTCGTACATGCGGATTTAATGGAAAAATTTTAAATGCGGATTTTATTAATGAATGTAGTTTTTTTTTATTGCTGTTCTCTCTATAATGTATAGTGATATATAATAATACCTATATTGTGTTTAACGTTAAATTAGGTTTTTTAAGTTTTCTTTTAAGCATACAAATGTGTTTTTCTCTGGTGCTGATTAATTAGAGAGTCCGGCAAAATTCTTTTCATCCCTTAGGTACAACATGGAGAGTCCAAAAGAATTATATCGGGTAAGAAAGAATGGTGATGGACTATAGGCATTCAAAAATATAAAACAAATATAACCCTTGAGGTTCGCCATTTTGATCATGAAATACATGAATCTTAACCCCCTTAAATAACATAATGGTTAACGAAAACAATTTTAAACTATGATATCTATTTTCATCTGCCTACTTTAGAACAAAGATTTAAAAAATATCGCCTCTATTCATCGTGTATTGAAATATATTCAAAGCTCCACGACACAGATATTGGGAATTAATTCTAAATAATGCGCATAGTTGAACGATCCCCGTTTAATATTTACGAGATAAAAGTGAAAAACAAGATTTGCTTTAACGCCTTGGAAATGTGTTGCCAGTTATAATATTAAACTTTGTTTTCTACATCGTGGCGTCATTAGGTTTATATTCGTTTCATTGCTCTGGACGTGCAAAGCTCGGTTGTTTCTTTTTTGCATGGGTAATAAAAAAAATTGTCAAGGCCAAACTTTCCTGATATTTCATGGGTCACTTTACCAATTTAGGTATTTAAAATAATATTTTGCTTAAAATCAACTATTATTATTGATAAGCTGACTTTTACAATTTACAAATATCTTGCGAAATATATTTTTTGTGTAAATAAATCTCCGTCACACGTTTTTGGCAACACTAAGACCAAAGATAAGTAATTTAAAATAATTCAAATATATTTTAACGCAAATCTAACCATGCGAGCTGAATAAAACTAAAGACATGTTCTTTGTCAGGCTGTTGTTTTTATGTTTGCAAAACTCATACATAGACATCAATAGACGTGATTCGGAATAGATCACCTACTTACTAGGTTATTTGCATTGGCCATTTTGTCTTGGTAATAATTTAATAAGAAATCAGCTATGTTTGCAAATGGGGTATTTTAGCTACCTGCCTACTGCCTCCCTACCTGGGAAGAAATGTCGAAACAACGTCAGGGGTCGCTGTCTTGCATGATGAATTGCTATGCATTGCCGCGCACCGAATAAAAGTGTGAGACGTGGGGTGGTGGTTCAGGTTCACATAATAAACGTCTGACACTACCCGCTCGAGCTCAAAATTATTTACAGAAGACATTTTTTAGAACGTTTTAGTTTTAGAGAAAGTTGATCATTTTTATACTAGGAAAATATATTAAAAATATGCTCGGAGTCCGTTTATCCCATTAGGTGTTTGCTCTACAAATTAATGTCATTTCATTTGTTTTAAACCGTCAAGCTTCAAGGTAGGGAGGTAAAACAATACATAATATCCGAGTTCCGATGATTTTCCTCTTTGTATTTGTTCAATTATTTTCGCACCCATCGAACAATAGATTATTTACACGACAATCATCATAAATTGAATTTAATAGATTCCACTTGTTAATACTGTTACCAGCTAATACTTTTCAGTGTTCATTTCTGTTTAGTGTCATACTAGCTAGTTTGTCTCCAATATGACTACTCAAGACTATATTTACGTATGTATCCTGTTTCCTATTTATTTCTGAGTTTAATTTGCCTCTTTGGCTGTCGTCAAATTATACAAATTAAGTTTCATCCTCTCGGTTTCCGATTGTGCATATGAGTATTGTGTGACAATGTAATATAATGACATGTAGCTTATCTGATGTTGGAACTGAAAACTGAAGAGGATAGGAGGTCAGCTATATACTTAATGAAATGACACGTATGCTTAATCTTAGTCAACAAGCGTCTAGGCGGGTGTTGAAGGCGGAGGACCGAGTGTTGTGGCGCACCTTGGTAAAGGACCATGTGCAGCAGTAGGCTAAATAAAAAAAAACTTCCGCCTTAAATTGTTAGTAGTCTTACAGATACTGTTACATCACAAATTAATTGAGATTTTATCTTTATTCCTGAAGAATACTTATATTTAATAAGAAAAGATGTCAAAATTCTACAAATAAAAATATAAAAATAATTATTCTAAATATTATCAAGCGAGCGCGAATTATAATTTATTCTAGCGTGGGGTTGCCATACCATTTCAAACGTATTCGAATTTATTACAATATATTTGAGGCAGTGTGTCTCTCCTCCGGACCGCGGACTGTGAACGCGAGCGAGCATTAGTGTGCACGTGGACTGGGCTTAGCATTAGGTAGGAACTTATTTACTAGGTATTTTAAGCATTTGTAAGCCTTAAAAATGATTGCCATACTTTATACTTTTATATCATACATCATTATATACTGCGATATTGTGTTGACAGTTTCATTCAATCTGTGTGAAATTTATTTATCTTAATAAATAGTTTAATTCGACTGCAAAAGTTGAAATTACAAAAAAAAATTGGACTTGGCTTCACGTATAAGACGGTCTCGTTATCAATCTGTGCTTTCATTATATTTTTACTGTTATTACATAAAATTATTACTGTTTTGCCGATAGTAAACCATCATTAGTGAGTGTAAGGTAACGGAGGGGAAATAAAAAAAAACTTATTATTGTTTCGATCGTTTATAAATTATAACGCAACTTTTTATGTAAATATTTATCTATGTCTATAACCCAGTGTATATTTTCGGGTTCTGCGCCTACAGCTGTTTACTAGGCACTTGTTTATCTATCTCTCGCACTTTGTCGCCGTACCCTTGTCAACCCCCGCACGATGACATTGTAATGTTTACACTTCCACGCTTCGCTTGGAGCGCCGCCAAGCCGCTTGGAGTGATGCCCGCTCCGTTTCCTCTCATTTTACTTGATCGAATACTATCAAATTATATAATTTCCGCGCTAAAATATCTAATTCCCGTTATCTATTCTGTAAGTCTGTTATCAGTTGCCTGTTACCAGTTAAACAAAAAGTGGCGTGACATGTAAATTTAAAAAGTATTGTTTTTGATAAGATTGTGCGTTTTGTGAATATTTTGTTAATTTATTGTGGTCTATATTACTTCTTTTAATTTTTTGTAGTAGTTACTAACTACTACCGTCCAGTGTCTATCTTAAGTGATTATTTCTACATAACGTTATCTGTATAAATAATGAATCACCAAATAACACTTAATAAATATGAAAGATGATTAGTTATACCTATCATTAATTACAGTGACTCATAAAGTTAATTTTTGAAGTATTTAAGGCTGATTTTTCCGTGGCAAGATGTTTACCTAATGGGCCTTAATTAATAATTAAGAAAATCTTATTTAAGAGTAGTTATAAGTTTCATTTTTTTTTTATGCTAATTAACAGAAAGTGTGTTGTCCTGTGTAGTTAAAAGTGAAATTTCCACCAAGTTATATATAAATTGTAACTGTATAGATTACCTGTTACTTTAATAAGGGTACGTACAACATACAATAATTACTTATGTTTGATATATATTGTTTAAAAAAGTAAATAATTTTTCGAATAGTCTTTTTAAATAGTCATTTTTTTCACTTAATTACTTATTTCAAATACTTCATCAGTTTTTTACATTTATTCTCTCAATTCTCTCATTATTTACTGAGATCTCAAATCAAAAACTATAAAATTCAAGTAAGGTGCTTTACATTCAAATCGGCGGTGAACCAAACACCAACCAAGGTTGTATCTATTTTGTATCACATAAATATGTAAGTCAGTCACATCTATAAGTACTAAACTGACTATATCGATTCAGTCTTCGTGGTTTTACTCGCATATTACTGTCCCGTGGGTATTTCAATAAGTATTTAATAAACTAGAATAGATGACGTCTATAATTAATTGATTAACCAATTAGCTTAATGGTGGCATGACTTGTTTGAAGCCCCGTTGTGTTGACTGTCAAATATAGACTGTTAATTAAACAGAGCAGACGATTAAATACATACTGTCGTACATTTGGTCTGTGTTTAAGCAATAGTTTGGTGATTAAATTTAAATAATTAGTATCAGTGTTTCTCTGATAGCACTAATCTTTAATCTTCGCTTACGCCCCGGGGAATAACCGCGGATAAAAAGGCATTTTGTTAAAATCCTAGGTGTCAACTACCTTCACAATTGCGCCGAAATCTGTCTCGCCGTTTATGAGTGAAAAGGTAACAAGAAATATAAGTGTTATTAGTTTAGTTAAGAGAAAATTCGTTCCAAATTATTTGATCTTTATCTTTTTTAACTGTGTGAGTCCTTCAATGGTGTTGATGTTTGTGACAGAATTTAAGCGGCCCTCTATAGTATCTCTATAGTATACCTCTGACGTGACTATCCACACCCCTGAGAATGTTTTACATTCTCACGTGTGCTAGTCATCCGACTATGTTTACCTTAGCCGTTTTTAGCGAGTGATAATTACTTAGTACTACGACCATTCATTTGGGATTTGGATATTAGTGACTCATCGATGATATACACGGAAAGAAGAAAGACAGAAACCATTTATTCACGGTTATGGCGCATATAGGATACAAAACAGACAAGCAAATATACATACAAGACTGCACGGATAGCCGAGTGGTTGAGGTCACCACGTCAAACCCACTGTGCGCGTCGTGTCGCGGGATCGATTCCCGCGTAGGACAAGCATTTGTGTGATCCACTAATACTTGTTCCGAGTCTGGGTGTCTTTGTGCATGTGAGTTGTATGTTTGTAAAACCCCCGCGACACAAGGATTAAATTCCTTAGTGCCTAGTTTAAAAAAAAAATAGATAGATAGATAGAATACTCTTTATTGTACACCATAAGGAAAAACAATTTAGGTCAATACAAATAATATGATGAGTACAAAAGGCGGTCTTATCGCTAAAAAGCAATCTCTTCCAGACAACCTTTGGATGGAATCGAATTATGGAAGAATTTGAAACGGGGTAGTTAATGGCGTACAACGCAAAAGAACTTGATAGGAGAAAAATATGCGTCCTGCAGGGACCCTGTGCGATATAAGTGTTGAATAGTGTGTATGATTGTTGCAGGTGCACAGCAGTTACGGCGAAGAGCTCGGCTTCAACTCGGACGAGGAGGGCTACGGCCGCGACGCCATCGACGACGTGCCGCCACTGCCGCCCGACACAGACCCCGTAATTATAACACTTTATGTATTTTATTATAAAAGCTTGTATTCAAAAGAAAAAGTCTCTAAGGAGAATATAAAATCGAGATAAAAATCTATATCTATCCTATGTGTTAATCTAGGCTATTAACTATCTGTATACCAATTTTCATCTAAATCCGTTCAGTAGCTTTGCATGAAAGAGGATCAAACTTCAATGCATGCAAACTATCCGTTTATAATATTAATGGGATTTAATGATTCCGATCAAAAGACTGGTTCACAAAACTTACAAACGGCAACATGGCGGATACCAGCTAGTATGCCACACAAAAACAAATTTACTTTCCGAAGCATAAAGATTTATACAGGAAAAAAAACCAGTTATATAATCAGTAACTCCACCTAACAAACAATTAACAATACAGGGAAGACTAACTCAGCAATACATACTTATCTTATATCTATTATAAATTTATCCGATCATATAGCATCAAAAAAAATATTCGGTAAGCCCCCTAGAAGTTAGTCACGGCTAGAACACGTGTTCTTGAAAAACAATCAACCAAAATATAGCTTTGGATAAGACAAAAAAAAACCTATTTAGCAATAAACTATTTCAATGGCATCCTTCACTATGAGGTGAACATGTCACATGTCACAAATCCCCTGTCCTACCGATCTTGGTGGTAACAACATGTTTTCACACAATTTTATAGACTATAGACTGCAATTCTGCAAGGTAGAAGACACCTTTGTGCAAAAACTGATTGAATGCAAAGAGAAACCAAGATGCCATAGCGAGGGAGGCATAAAATCTAAAACTTGTCGCCCTGGGCCCAATCCCGGGTAACCCTCCCCCCCCCTCACCGCACTGTTCACAACAAAAACAAACCTGCGTACAACCCAAGACACACCGTTGACTCATAGATAAACGCCAACAAATCGCGTTAATCGCGAACACCTGCTGATAAAGATATCTTTACGAATAGTAAAATCAATCGGTAATCAACCTGACACGATAACGTTTCGTAGTCCCGTCACAACGTGCTGCGTACCATGCGAGTGCCTAAATTTAAGAAAAAAGTGAGTTTGTGCTATTAAACTAGCTATCCTATTTGTAAATGGTATTTGAGTGGTAATTGTTACGTTTTTGCTAGTTCGATTAGTGTTATATAGGGTGTTTGTTTAAAGTATTAGTGATAAACAGCAGGTTCCAAAGTTTTCTTCTTGATATAATTGTTATATTGGCTTTGTTGGGAGTGATTTCTTAGTGTGATTTACTTACTTACTTCTGGGTATGGTACTATGCAGTGACACTAGGTGGAAGAAATTATTTTTATTTATTTTTGCACAAGTCGTGTCCAAAACAACTGTTACAAATATTGAAATTGGTTATTGGAATCGGATATGATAGTAGTATTATTTTTTAAATAACTTTATAGTAAGTTAGGCATATCAAGCGTAAAAGCGTAAGTTTCTAAAGGATTTGCATTTCAAGTGCAGTAGTACAAATCAAAGTAATGTAAAAATAGGCAAACAGCAGACCTCAGCCAAAATTTAGTTGACCGCGCCTTTGTAAAGGACTACATAAGTTGAATGAAAAAATGAAGACAATATAAAAATCCTATACTACGGTATCGTCAGCTGTGTTTTCTGGAGTCTGTTCCATGAGTTATATCTATACACTTGCTGTTGCCCCCGACTTCGTCCGCGTCTTTAGAAGATATAAGTTAGGAATTTTTGAACGGAAACCCTCGAATATGAATACATTTCCACGTTTTTGCCACATTTTCCATTGTGTATTGGCTCCTATTAGTTGCGGCGTGATGTTATATAGCCTAAAACCTTCCTCAATGAATGGTCTATTAAACCCAAAAAGAATTTTTCAATTTGAACCAGTAGTTCGTGAGATTAACGCGTTCTAACAAATAAACTCTTCAGCTTTATATATTAGTATAGATAAGTAGATACTCAATAAGTCCATTGTCCACTCATTAATAAACATAAATAAATAGAAGTAAGAGATAAAACTTAAACAAACACAAATATGTGTGTGTGTGTGTGTGGTAGTTAACATAGTTAAATTTAAACTTAAGTTTTTACTAAAGACTTTTGCCTGCCGACATGTTACATCACAGCTATGTATAATATACACACCTTTATGGTGACACATACAGTATGGGAAACTTAGACCCAGTTTTCTGTTTACCTTAATAATTGTTCCATTAACGTCTAAAAGTCTTGGCCTGAACCTCGCAAGCAGCATCCTTAGTGTACATTGCATACTCTTGACAATTAGGCTGGTGAAGCAGTCAAACAAACTGTACAGATCATTTGAAATAAGGCAGCATGTAGTTTTAATGTAGTGGTTGTGTGTGGCAGGAGCTGGCGGAGTCCTCGCTGGAGGCGCACGGCGGCGCGGAGGGGCGCGACGAGCGGCCCGCGCGGGGACACGCGCGCGAGGCCTCGCCGCCACTCGGTCAGTACACACACTACTCACACACCAACACGGCCAGCTGTTCAGCTGTTTGTTTTCAGCGCCTGGTCATTTAGAAGTATACTAGCCGTAGCCCGCGGACTCGCCCGGTTCCTCAAAATGATCCCACGGGAACATAAAACCAGTTTTTAAATGGTGTGTTAATCCTGGTTATAAACTATGTGTGCGCCAAGTTCCGTGTAAACCCGTTCAGTGGTTTTTGCATGAAACAGGAACAATCATCCACATATACAATATACAAACTATGTATGCACGATATGTTTATCGGTTGTCTAGTGCTCATAATAAAAATTTTGCTAAGTTTGAGTCTCGATGGCAGCAGGACGCGGGTACCATTTGTGACTCCAAATTCCCTTAAAGTGGCTTTAATGGGTTGGAATTTTGCCCAAAAAAGTATGAATGTAAGATGTTCACATGAGAATCCTGATAGAAATGCGTGATGTGGTGAGAATGGATAAGCTAATTAATACCAACTACCAAACTCGTGACCATATTTTGGGAAAATTCTCAAACTCTTGAATTTACAAATCTCTTTCAAATATTTTTTTAGTTACACTGTATGAAAGATATGCTGTAGAAGAAAGTGATTTACATTTAAGGCTGGTAGAGAAATATGAAAGAAATTTCGTGAATCCCTTTCGAGTTGCACTTAAAATTTTCAAAAAGCCATACCTTTTTACACAAAATAATAATAAATGGTTAGATGGTTTACAACTTCAATCATGCCGAATATAAGAGATAAGAAGACACAGTTATCATCTTTTATCAGCATCATCATAAGTATCTTAAAATAAACAATATTTTCTTACTTCTTTTTATTATTCATTCAGTTCTATTTCTTAATTCATCTCCATACCTAATTTCATCGAAACCGGTCGATTTTTTTGACACACACACACTATGAATACTACTTAAGATAGTCTTCATTTACAAATGTATGCAGTTTTACGATTGTTTACAAATAAGCCCTACTGCCTTAAAAGACTAGTGATTGTTATGCAGGACCGCGTATCCTAAATGTCCTTCGGTATGTAACAATCTGATGCGTTTAAGGTTCATACTTAATAATGGCATATTGCATAACATGTTATAATTAATCTTAATTAGTTAACCTGTATTATTCTCCGATATTTAAGAAAAACAAATCTTACTTGTTTCTTGCTCTACAATCGTGTGATATTTGCTTGTGAGAATAGAAGTCAGGTTAGAATTTTTTTTTTAAGAAAACAGACTGAACTATTTATTCTAGTAAAACTATTTTTATTTATTTTATCACTACATTAACAAGTAATGTGGATTTAGATAGTAGACTGTTTGTGCATTCTAAGTTTTTATCAGCCTGTTTGTGTTCCTATCAACAATAGTACTCTTAATGAGTTAATCCCCCAAGAATGCAAAGTTATGCATGGTTTAAGTTGTCAGCGTGTCTGTAAATAAGTTGTGATTACTGGTCAGTCGCCGCGCGGCCGTCGTGACGCGCTCTCCATTGTCTTACAGTATTATTATATTAGTCCGATGAGACTCGTAGCTATGCATGCAGTTAGTACTAGAAATGTGTCTGAAATTTTTTGAACTGATTTGTGACTTCCGGACTAACGAATCAATGTTGAATATTCGTTACAAAGTTATACAATCTTTTTTGAATGTAATAGTGTGGGATTTGAGCAAGTCACACGATTGAGATCCACTCAATAACATATTCCTGGGAACTATTGTGGTCCATCTGTACTATAAACAAATACTTCTGTCTTTCGGCAGTCGGGAAAAATTATGTGAAGTTGGACAGTGCATCAGTTTTATTCCATATTGTATTAAATTCTCATTAATTTATTGAACAATAAGAAAGAATGTTCATGGTTTTTAGTGGTGTTATCAGTGGTATGGATATTACTATGGAGGTTGCTCTCATGGAGTGTTGTGATGAAGAGTTTGCCGCAGAGCTGAACAATTTACAAGAGTTTATTGAAATTTGTGATATGACTACCGCGGGATTCACTGGTAACTCGATAAGTACGTTTTTTTGGCTATAGGCTGGTAAAGGCTTGAACTAGCAGCTAGTTTTGATAAGGGATATCTATTCCATTCTGGTGAAGAAGACAGCTCTAAATCTAACTGCAAAAATCTCCGTGTACTCCGACAATATATATCCGGTAACCTACCCTGATTAAAAGGAATTGTAAGGTATATTGTTTAATTTACCATATCTCTAGGTAAAAGAATATACCTACAACAAATAACAATATGTGCCATCCCATCATCCATGTTATTATGGAATTATAATCAGTACATTAGATAGTGGTTGTAACAATATTTTATCGATTCCAGTGACGAACGGTGATGCAGAGTACCGCGAGGAGGAGGCGGGCGACACGCTGCCCACAGACATGTCCGACACCAGCGACAGCGAGCCCGACAAGCCGCACAAGTAAGGAACTGTACTATAGGCAAGGGGAGAAAAGCGCCCACACTGGTAGCAGTGACGGCAGTGGTGGAGCCAGGGTTCAATTGCTAGTTTTATGGACAGGTGGAAAGAAGTGCCCACACTGGTAGCAGCGGTAGAGCCGGGGTTCAAAGTTTTGCTATATGCTATACATTACCGCGCACCAGCTTAATGCGGGAGACTTTGCACGGCAGTTAAGGTTTAGCTAGTATGAGTCTGAAACTATCCGCTTTCTCTCCCGAGGAGATGTTCATAAGTAGAGTAACGAGTAACCTACGTCACTATCTCTGCTTTCCGGTTATTATTACCTTTAGCAAGAATTTTGGTTAATCGGTAAGCAAGATTCTTGCCCTCTAAAATAATTGGACTTATCTTAGACTATATAACATAGTACATTATCCTAACCTCATGTTGATGTAACTTAGTGGCGGTGACGTGGAGAAGTGCTCTGCAGCCCACGACGGCAAGGTTCTCCTCCGCCAGGAGTTCCCCTTCAACATAGACCAGATGTTCACCATGATCTTCACCAACTCCAAGTTTAACTTGGAACTCTTGGCCGCGAGAGGGACCACAGATTACGTACAGGTGAGCGGACAATGCGGACTATCAAATGGGAAATGACAACTCTAAATGTGTTAGCTGATTTTGATATTTTTTGTATGAACATCTTTTTGAATGTTTTGTTTTGTCCCCAGGCGCCATGGCAGGCGCAGGGCGGGCTGAAGTGTCGGCAGATCAGCTACACGCTGGGGCTAACGTCCGGACCCATCGGGCCCAAGGAAGTGCAGGTCACGGAAACACAGGTAACGACGATTATTATAAAATACTGAAAATAATGTACGTATTTTTTCCAGCCTATAGAAAGAAGCTAATTGATTATTACTGCTTAAAATTTACTAAAACACGATGTTTACTGCAGGTAATGAACAAGTGCTCGAAGCCGGGCATGCTGTACTCCATCGACTCGACGAGCGAGAACGCGGGCATCCCCTACGCGGACTACTTCAGCGTCGAGGTGCACTACTGTCTGCAGCGCGTGGCCGAGACCAAGGCCCAGCTCGCGCTCTACGGGAGCGTCAAGTACAAGAAGAGCATGTGGCCCATGATCAAAGGTAACACTGCAATGGGAATAACAGGAATATCTACCACAAAGATCTTAAATCCAAGCCTGTAAATCATCCTTAGAGGAAGAGTTCGTACATTTGTATTCTAAAAGTTCACCATATCGATGACCTAAGTGAAAGTGCTGTGGGTCTTAGATCCCGCATGTAAACTTTCTTTTGATATGCATGAGTTATTGTTATAAGTC
Source organism: Trichoplusia ni (assembly GCF_003590095.1). NCBI lineage: Eukaryota > Metazoa > Arthropoda > Insecta > Lepidoptera > Noctuidae > Trichoplusia > Trichoplusia ni. The sequence goes on from NW_020799705.1 coordinate 19,969, forward strand.
TGGGTGTCTAGATTTTAACACATATTTATAAAACTGATAGCCATCAATAATCGTCTTTTCTGTGTAAATTTCTTATAGTTTCGTCGTTATAAACTTGTATACCTATAGTTTAATTAATGCTAATCATGTGTCATAACTAGCATTCCTAGAGAAGAACACGATGTCGGGTCTGGAGGAGTTCAGCCGCCTGCTGGAGTCGCGGCTGACGGCCGAGGCCGACAGCGCAGTGCCCGCCGCCAGGAAGTCGCGCAGGCATCGCCGCGTTATACGTTAGTACTCATTCATATATTATGCTCGTTACCAGCCTTCGTACTCGAAGGCTGATAATGAGAGAGTGATGATATTTAACTTTAATTGCTGTTAAATTAAAATATCATCAACCTAATTCAAAAAAAGTTTTACACTGGCACTAAGGCACGATGAAAATGAATCAAATACAAGTTACCTACCGATGATATTTATTAGATTTCGCTAGCATGGAATCATTTATTTCCTGTGAATGCGTGAACTAAATCCAATCACCACTACATTTCCCGGTGATAGTAAGCCGTAGTGTTGGCAACAAAAAATGTCTATGTTTGCGCAAGGCATGAGCCCATTTTTGATATCTCGCGACATCCGCAGCGTCGTCAGCGGCGGAGGTGAGTCCGGCGGCCAGCGTGCTGCCGGCGGCGGCCCGCGCGCGGCCGCGCGCGCCGGGGCGGGGGGGCGCGGGGCGCGCGGCGGGGGCGCGGGGGCGCGCGCCGCGGCCTGGCTGGCGGCGCTGCTGGCCGCGCTGCTGCTCGTCAACGCGCTGCTCTACTGGAAGCTCTACCACGCCGACAGGACGCCCTACGCCTTCGATCTAGATGATTTACAGAACAGGTACGAATGGTGTTGTTTGCTTGTTTTGTGTGAATGTAAATATCAGTTTACAGTTGCATTCAGAATAATTAACAAAAGAAAAAAACATTTTTTTATTAGTACTTAATATTTAGTTATTTGTTGTTTTTGGGTGATATTTGAATATGTTAATTTCACGTTTTATTTTAATACATTGCTACATTGATTTCATTTGAATGATATTCAAATCTTATAAATTACCATTATGGATATTTTAGTCTCTAGTGGAAAACTATCTACGACAGCACTCATATGCATCCAGTAAATGATAAATTACTATAGACTGTATTCTATACCCATAACCCGTTGCAACCTCCTGACATTCTGCCAAATGCCTCGCAACCCATGTCATGCTATATGCTGCGGCGTGTGCAGGATGAGCACAGTGAGCGGGTCGCAGATGTCGGACTGGTCCAAGCTGCTGGAGCAGCACACGCACCGCCAGCGCGGCCAGCTGCTCGCCTGGCGCGACGCCTTGCAGCGGGCTGTCGCACACCTCGCGCAGGTTTGTGTTTGCGTCAATAACACTTGATGCCTACTTACTTACCTGAACATGTTACCTCATATTATTTTGTTTTACAATTCATTTGAAGTAAACTATTTCTCAAATGTCTTTAATCCTGCAACAATGGTAATGATAGCCTGCTACTCATGGTACGTACTCTAGATTAACGTTAACTATCCTTTAACTAAAATAGTTTGAGAACTTACAATTTTTATTACACTTTCCTTTATCTGGCTCTAATCCTCCTTTGAACGTAACACTTGACACATTAGCTTTATGATATTCTAAACTATAACTTTTGTTCCCAGACTGAGCAAGCACTAGCGAAATTACTGGAAACTATAAAACCTTCGCTAGAGAAAGCGCAACGCGACGCGGAGAACAGAGACGAGCTCTGAGCGGCGCGCGGAGTGTGACACATACACAGCGGGACTGCCCACACTACAGCTCTACAACATTCATTTACTCTACAATTCCATGCAATACTATGTGCTCGGTTCTACATAATCTAGCAAAGAGTTGATTTGCACTCAACAGAACCATCTAAATATCAAAAACAATCATTTTTATAAGATGACAGTACTAGTGGCAGAGAAAGATCACCTGTACCGCCATGAAATAAGACTCCAAATATGTTCAGCGTTTCGTTAGACATTGCTCAAACTATGTAAGGTAATCGTTTAAGCTATGATATGACCGATGTTGATCATACAACCACTGTGTATGTACAGTCACACGCTGCGAGGTAATGTAATATATTTTATCCTAATTCGTCTGTTAGAGGTTTTCTCGACAATTCCTACCCCCGTTTCGGTTTAATGTTCGTAAAAGCACACAGTCCAATACTTAGCAACGATTTATACATAAAGTATATCTTTTGGTGAGTGTATTCCGTAACTATTTATTTATTTGTTAGTCAATTCTTAGCTCTGTCCAAAGTTTATAGTATGCTAAAATTCTGTCAGTGTGTGTTCAGAATTTATTTGGTATATAACAACTCAACAAGAGATGTAACTTTACAGAATACTAAATATGGCCTCCTATTTGAGATGACCCCAGCACGTAAGAAAACCTCACAGATCCCCACTGTGATAAAGTAGATACAAATAATAATTTTATTCCTCTAGTGAATACTGTTTACCTTCGTGACGTATGTACGCCAAGCGTTGTACTTCTCCTTTCCAGTTTACTTGCTAATGTAATTAATTATAATTATTATAATTATGTAGATTTATTGTGTTGGAGGTGAATGAGGCCCCGGGTACCTTATTAATTATTGTAAATATAAATGCAATATTACGACTTAAGATGTGAATGGCTGTTTTATACCACTTAATTATCTAAATCAGAACAGCTTTCCTTTTGAATGATTTGATAATTACAGGTATCTGTTCCAAAACTTTGAAAAGTGTTCATATTTAAAGGCACATGTTTGCTTTTCTTTTCAACAAAACGAGAAAATCACCCTTACCAGGTTCCTTGTATTTTAATTATAAGACTTTGTTGTATATTTCATAATTATGCTTTAAAGATTATGTGTTCGCCGAATTATCTGGCAAATGTCAGTAGTTTGTTTCTATGTATAATGTCATAAGTAGGTAAGCAGTGGTGGTTACACAAGGTCGGGGTAACATAAGTGCGTGTGAGTAATAACTGTTACTGACTACCAGGTGTAGTTGTGTGTGTAGGGGGGCCTTATTCACCTCGGTGTCGAGTCGCTGTACTAGATGTCTGGAATGAATGCGTTTTATGTAAATTTAATGATCACAATTTAATATATTATAATTTAAAGTTTAGTTCGTGTGTGAAATCCAGTACAGTGTATACGAGGCTTAAGATTAACGTTCAAAACGTAATAAGTACTTATGGCAGTTATATTAAATGTATGTACATTCAATAGTGCACACTATTTAATTGTTGCATGAAAATATATTTATTACGGCTGGCTAACGCGGACTTACATACTTGAGAGAACTTGTCATTTTGCAACATAAATGTTAAAACATGTACAGATTATATTAATAAAAATATTTATTTAATATGTACATATTCTAGGAAATATTGTGCATTGTTGAGTGTTAATAAAATTCGCAGGCGCAATAATAGATTTATATTAATATATCCAGTAAAGGCTTCGTAACCGGCGGTTGCTTCTAAACATAAACGTCAATATAATAGCCGCCCACATAGGCGCCTGCAAACACCACTTACTAAATGTACTTCACTTATTTATTTGTCGATAATTTTAAATTATTTATCAGTTTTATCACAAACTTATAAACACGGTTTCCCCAAATACATATTAGTATGTATGTCTATCAAAGATATTGACAGCTCTACCAAAAATTCTTAACCACACTCGGTATTAGGTTTCGATGATTGCATTTGAAGAGTTAGATATATTGTTAAGTAAGGGTATTGTGTAGTTGACTACCGCCAAACGTCGTGATACGCGGCATAGTGCTAAGAAAATGCGTATTTTTCAATTCGTTTAGACATGTATCGATTTAATGCGTATTCAATTAATATTTTCTCCATTGGTCTAGAATTATATACCGTTTAAAGTATGAATGTGTATAAAAACACTTAAGAGTGTACCTAATAAAATTACAAGAATAAAGTTTAAAACAATTTCTTTGTTTTGTATTCTCTTTTCTAGCACATAATTGATACATGTCTGATATAGATGTAATAGTTTAATTATATTTAAAACGAATCTATAAATTATATGTACTATAATAAATTTAAAAATATATAAAAGAAAATTATCACAGTGTTGTTTAGAATCAAAGAGTATTAAATGTAAGTATGTCGATGTTATCATCTAGAAAACAAAGGAAAATAATGTAAATTTTTCAGTTGTAGTAATGATCTCTTTTTGTAAAAATATTTTACTACACCTAGTTACGTTTCGGTGCTTTAGTTTTATTGAAAAATGTAATGTTTTTCGTTATTTTTAATTGATGTTTGTATATTGAACATGTCAATTATGTATTTTATTTATTGGTAAATCATTGAAAGGAATCCACGTTATTTCAGAAGATGCCTCAAGTTTTATTTGCATATACTTTAGCGGGACACGTGTAATGCCTTTAGAATAAATGAATTGTGGAACAATATTGACTCATCGCAGTTGTAATAAAACTTCATTCCAGATGTGTGAAATGATCTGAACCTATAGATAAGGTGGAATGGTGGGACAAATTATATATATAGATTCCTATTAGATATACCTTTGTGCATTTCTAATGTGAATGAAGTTGGTCTAGGAGCGGGCAGGAGTTCACAATTGTTATAGAGAATGTCTGCCATGATGTCCTAAGTTCTCTAAACTAGTGCTTGAGAAACATTCATTTGTCTACGTTCAGTTCTTAGTGAATGAGTAGCAAGTGTAGCAACTGTTTTTGATCTTTCTCAATACTGGCTGCAATAAGTACGTTGCATTTTGAGCTCTATTCCGTGAACCTAGAGAATAGTGTGTCAGTTTAGTGTATTATTATTGCGTCTGGTATAGAAAGCTCCCAAAGAATTGCTCTCCAGACTACAGTACTTTGCTACAGGAAATGGACGTTATCTAAAAGTAGAACTTCGGACCTTGTTTGTGTGTAACCTGCTAACGCAAGATCCCTTTTATCGTGGGTTCAATAAGCTCAAGTAAAAACTTGCCTACTACCTATAAATTTCCCTAACACTATATTTATGAAGTAAACCAATAATGACACGAGTTTATATCGTTTACGGTCGAATCATTCGTGTAGTGATGTGAGCGACAATAACGAATGCCCGCTCTTCAGTTCATGCGCCGGTTTGAGCGCTAGCCAGAACTAAGGTGAATTTATTGCACAATTGTAATTCCATTTTAGGTGTAATGGATTATGTAAGTTAGACAATTCTATTCTCAGTATTGAATAAATATTTTAATGAATTCACTAGTTTTTTTCCTAATCTCAAATTCTAATACCAAAGATCGAGGGAAGAACCCGCAAAGATCTCAGGATGAGATTGGCTTGGCCAGGCATGTGGAATAAATGAAAGCCTCAAATATTTTAAAGATTATTTAATAAACAAAAGGAATATTTAATAAATAACACTCCTTTTGTAAACCAGGCACTTACCTTGAATGTCTGCATTGTTTAATTCTCCTCAATTAAGAAAAGTTCAAATGGAAAGCGCATAAATATTGTATTCATACCTTGACAAAGTCAGCACGGCTTAGCGACATAGGAACATTACTTACCAAATCAATGAACTAATCAGCTTGTGTTGGTACACCCTACAGAAATAGATCGTTACGCTAACTACTGCCAAGCATTATTAGTCTTTTCTAGGTAAATATTCGTAATGGGAAAAGGATGATAAAACTACGAGCATATTGTGCAAAGGAAGTGGCTACAGCCTAAGGTTAGGGACATACTTACACCTGAAAAAGAAAATCGCCTGCAAAAATAAAACCAACAAAATACTCGGACACTGTGTCAAGATTTATTATATTATAAATCCATCATACACAGCAAGTCTGAGCGATTGGTCTTATAATTAAGTCTTAGGGCCTATTTGTCATCGTCCTTGAAGACCATGGTGCTGTGGCACTTGCCGCAGTAGTGGCGGTCCTCCATGACGGCCATGAACACGCCGGCGCCGCACTGCTCGCCCGTGCACTCACGGCGGAGGCGGTGGATCTTGCCATTCTCATCAACCTGGAAGAATATGGAAATGTCATATTAGTATCTATTTTCATAATTTATAATAATTTAGGACATGCCGATTGCCATACAAGTGAAATAGAAAAAAAAAGCAAAAGAATGTTGTAATTTTGCGAGGCACTCATGTCGTGACGTCACCTCACTACGCAATCAACAAAACTCTTGCGAACCTCAAACGAAAAATGTAACGATCTACTACTGTATCTGGAAGACCCTAATTTAAAACGCTTTAATCCACAAACGCGTCCAACCAGCAATTTCGTAAAGAGATATTATCACTACCCGTGGGGGGTCATTACATAATCTGACAAGATGCGGGTCATTCAACGGATTCCTCATGAATCATGCATAGCTCGCAACATGCACGAACGTGTCCCGCCTCTACCTCGCCCTGACTCACTACAAACAAACAAACGCCCTCTCAAGTCGCGACTCGTCCGAGGACTACTCTTCAAGTTTCAAAAGCTTTTATTACATTCCCGAGAGATTTCTTTGAAACGCGCTCTTTTATTTAGCGACAACTTTAGTCCCGGGTTTTCCTTGTGTCCAGAACATGTCCGTACGTGTAGATTTAAAATTTGAAGAAACCTTCGAAAATAAAAAGATCTACGCGACTGATGGTAGGCAGGATGTATGTCAATATTGTCAATGAAATGAAAATAATATATTTTCTGTACAAAAAGGAATCAGAGTGGCTACTTTCCAGACAACATTACAAATAATTACAATAAGATAAAAGATTCCTTATCAGTTTGTTTAGTTTTGCGTAACATTGTGAAATAATTTGTATGGAAATATCCTAAACACCATTGTGGGTGCAACTGACCTTGTAGAACCTAAGGACAGCGAGCTTGACCTTCTTCTTCTTGTGCTTGATCTTCTTGGGTGTGGAGTAATTCTTCTTCTTGCGCTTCTTGGCACCACCACGCAGGCGGAGCACCAAGTGAAGTGTGGATTCCTTTTGGATGTTGTAGTCTGACAGGGTACGACCATCTTCCAGTTGCTTACCGGCGAAGATCAATCTGTATGAAAAAGAATAAATTCCTGATTAGAACTTTTTTGTTTAAAGTGTTGTTTCTAAATACTGTTCAAAATTCGAGAAGAACCATGATATTCATCAAAAAATTCGCACTGAATTATTTATTGTATATTTGACAAAGCAAAACTACTTCATGAGCTATTTTCTTTTTGTAAATTCCTGGCATGAATGAGATCTTATTCCTTTGTCATCTTATCAGTTAATTATCAAATGAATCTGGCCGGACTGGAATGTTGTTATAATTAGACCCTTGACCCCAGTAAGGCGATCGCGCGCGAATTATATTGCATTCCGAAGATATCAACCTCCTTTTATAAGTGCATTACCTGTACATAAATTCAGACAAGGGCTAAAAAGAGAACCGAAAGAGAAATATAATTGCTTTTTCATACAAACTAGGCGCCAAGTATACCTGTCCCTAAAGCTGGATAAATCCTCAAACTAAGGGGTACAAAGAAATATGTTCTTAAGATCATAATGATGTGCCAGTTACGTGTTTATTTAAGTAACAACAAGGTTTATGTCTTGATCTCACCTTTGCTGGTCTGGGGGGATTCCCTCCTTGTCCTGGATCTTAGCCTTCACATTCTCGATGGTATCCGAGGGCTCGACCTCAAGGGTGATGGTCTTGCCCGTTAGGGTCTTTACGAAAATCTGCATATTGGCTCACCTAGACAAAGGAATATTATGGTTAACAAAAAGAAAAGTACAAAATTTTACTAGACTAGAATACAATGTGCAAAAATGACCAAGTATCAACAAAAATCTACTATATTAGTAGTACCTAAGATAAAATCTAAAAATTTACTTAACTAAGATTACACTTCTATAGTAATACAGCTAACAAGATCTATAAACCGCGGTACCTAAGCCGATAGTGAACTGATGACGTCACGCGCGCGTATATTGTAATTTTACGTGCAATACGTATGTAGATGAATACTTGCAGGAACACCCACATTCATACAAGTTCAAGGGCATTCCAAACAAGACAACAAAACTCACTCTTCGTAAAGTTGAGTATCTGTACTCCTATTGGATAAAATTAAAATACTGCAGAATTAGAGGTACACAAAAGAATAACAATTTAAAAACAATAGAATGCTTGCAAAGTACACAAAACTGAGTCATATTGCAACAACAAGCAACCCATACTAGTAGTTCTCCAAAGAAGCCATGGGTAAGTAAAAACACACATAAATGCTTTATTAAGTTTATTGGCGATATAGGTCCAAAAATCATCAAGTGCTTTTGCAACATGAGCATAGATAAAGATGTGGGGCCACATACCACATACTTTTCAACAGTTTAAAACATGCTTAAAAATAAGCTGAAATCATAGTGATTTCATTTGAAGTCAGAAATACAGTTTCTTTTTTTCAAAACAAATTAATAAGTAGTAAAAAAACAATTTGATGAAAATATCAAATAGTTTTAAAATCAGTTTAGAATGAACAATATTAGACCAACAATACAGCATTTATACACCCATCATTTTCAGGATTGTTAGTGACCTGTGCATATTTCCCCCACACCACTTTACCAGCCTGCGTCACCAGACCAAGTTCAGAAATGTTTACTTCTAACACTGTACCCTTTGTAATGACACCTAAACTAGTATACATCTGTGAACTAGGGTTCTTTTTAACTCCAATGATAGGCAAGCAGAATGTTGCCCTCAACTCGGGATGTGTGACATGAGCTTTCTTGAAGCGTAGAGCCATAGGCCTTATAAATCTCTCAAACTTGGGTGGTTTACGTGTGAAATTTTCACCAACATAGGTAACTTTTGTAACCATTCGCTTCCATGCTTTGCGTTTGGTTTTTCCTGACTTAAGTACTTTGAACACTTCAGCATCAGCTTGTGCTCTGACTTTCGGTATAGGAACATCCCATTTTCCTGCCTTTTCCTTACGTTTCTGTTTGATCATGTTGGATAGTACTTTGGCCCGGGACTGCACATCTCTGTCCAGAAGGTACACAGGCAGAGCACCTTCGGCGACTTTCTCTGTGTTTTGTTTAACATTTTTCTCCTCATGTGCTTTGATCTTCTTTTTCATCTGTATCTTTTCATTGCGACGCTCCTTGTTGTAGATCTTGGCCTTGATACCGCGTAGTTTGCGTGCCTTCTCAGCACGCTTATGGGGCTCACGCGCCTCACGTTTGCGTTTTCGCTCTTCATAATCGAGCCTCCTACCGTACAGCTTTTTGTGGCGTTCAATGTATTCGTTCTGCGGCATTGTGGTTGCTTATTCGGCAACTACAACAAAATTATCAAAATCAAAAGGTTTCTTCACAACCTAACCTTTCTACAAGTCTCAATCTTTTATCAAATTGTTGGTGCTCCTAATACTGGTTTAAATGTAACTTAATGTGCGTTATATATAACTGCTGCAGGCTGTTGGAAATAACTTCAATATCTTCTAAAACTTCACTTCTGATTCTGACTCCAACACTAAAACGCACGTGTCAAAATATCGACAAATACAGTTCACTTTCGGCAAAATAATCAATAATCGACGTAATTATTTCAAGAAATTAATAATACGTACTAGCACTATTAATCTAATCTAATATTGCGCAGTAAATTGAAATTTATTTCACAAAGTTAACAAACTCACCTTACGCCGACACCATGCCACATGGAAAAGGAAACTCTACAGTAGACAGTGTTACCAATACAGAAAAACAACTTTACATGGCTCAATTAAAACTATCGGCTTTGTAATAGTAGCAACCGTTAATAACCGACTCCTACATTTGGCAAAGTTATAACCATAACCATTTTCGTTTTTTTTTAAAGCAAACCTTAGTTTTTACCACAATGTTAACGAAGTTTACGTAATGAGGAAAAGAAAATTTCGATAAATATAAGTAAAATCGCAGTGGCGTTGTAAAAGAAAAGACAAATCAACCTGCTTTTTTAGAATCATAGGAAAACGCAAAATTTTTCATATTTAAAATTTTATATTTTTTTTACGATCGTCCATTGCCAAAGACACGATTAATAAAATAAAGTACAACAGTAGTAGTCCGTGAGCTACAGCGTGAGCTGCCGACAATTTAGAAATAGCCCCCGCTAGCCTAAAAATTATCATCAAGTACTATTTAGCAATACATGATAGCAATCCATAATTTATTTATAAAATAGTAAACGTCAGGGATATCCGACTTGTACTTTTGATCGAAACTATTAGGTAGCCGGCTCGTATTTTTGTGTGGAAAGTGGAGGACCGGGTATTGTGGCCCAACTTAATGAAGGCTTATTTACAGCAGTAGAACCGAATTGTTTGATTAACATTATCTTAGACTTCACGAATAAGAAAGTTGAGCAGCCTAGTAGCACAAGGCGAGATACTTAAACTATAAATTATGCTAACTATAAAATTAGTGATATACTGAATTGCATTCGTATTTAAAACTATTGTTCTCTCTTGGACTTCAACATAAAAATTAAACGTATTAAATAACATTACGCGAATTATGATATTTTACACTCGGTCAACTTTGTATCAAACACTTATAGAAGCCCCTACAAAACAGTTAACTTCACGTTCCAAAAACTTATAAGCAGTTTTATACTTAAAATTAGTAATAATAAAATTATCAAGAACCTTAATTGGCTTAGAACAGGGCTGATGTTGAGCATAGGGCTTGGATAAAATATAATCATATTTAACAAATTCTCCTTTTTGAAGGCCATGAACTGTAAAATATTTGTATAAATTTAGTTTACGTGGCTATATCTAATGAGTCGCTGTGGAATATTTACTTATAATGACGTCAACAGCTTATTAAATGATGTGGCTTTTTTATCTGTGACAAAATATTTTTTATTACAAACAGACTGGCAACACTGCGTTCAAAAAGTTGAAGTAGTAATAATAATAAGTAGATGCGTAAAGGCGAGGCAAACTGGCAAACTGTACAAATCAAGCACACAATCGCGTCGTAACAAAAGTGGAAACCAGTATCACCTGGTTGTATCAAACGTTTAGATATTGGCATAATGTTACTGTTATGAAAACAATCGCTTATTACTAGAAGACGAAATTTAAACTATTCGGTAAGCGACCGAACGCCTAAATAGCTTTACTATTATGAACACAACAGCAACCTTCTCTTCAGGTGAGTGTCAATTATTGTGTTAATTTTTAGAAACGTTGTGCCGTGAAGTGTAGACAGTGAATAGTGTTTTATACTGATTACTAAAATTAGAAGTGTATTTACCACAGAGTGCTTGTGAAAGTGTTTAAAATAAATCTGCTTTAGGTCATACTAGGCCGGTTGTAATGTCCATTCATAAGCATTGTTCATAAGACATGTCATAATGATTTATTTTATGTTTAACATTCCAAATCAGGTTAGAGTTTGAAGCATTAAAAAATAAACATAAATTCTTCTAGCAGGATATAATCGGGGTCTAAGTTATCAAAAATCCTTAAAATATTAAGATATGGTTATGAATTCATTTTATCTTGGAAATGTTAAATAGTACTTGTATTGGCTCATAAGTGTCAATATCAGATGCGCGGGAAGTTTGCGTAATTTAAAAATCTTGAACTGAGACCTGTCTATGCGTTCCCAATGTTAAACAATTCCAAATGTATTCTTCTGTTTTTATTAAAATATACGGAGCTCGGATGCCAAATTGATGATTTACTTAAAACTTGAAAAGCATTAAAACTATCATGATGGGAATAACATCATTATAATATTAGCTAAGAATCAACCACTAAAATATATTTTACTGGATTAAATTTAGATGGATTTATTTTTGGATTAAGCTTGGCAGTAAAAGGACCAGCTAATATAGCAACTTATTAATTGATTGTTTATTTGTTTTGTTTATTTTAATGATAATTCTTGATATTCTGATACCAAACTAGTGTAATGTAACTGATTACATTATTTACACAGGATTTGATAAATATGATATCTGTATTCTTTGAGATATAATGTAATTAACCAAATACCATTAAATAATGCTAGGAAGTGCCAGTTATAAACACAAAAGATCGGTATACCAAAAAATTGCACAATACCATTATTATAATTCAATTCTTTTTGTAGGTTTAACTAATTAATCTAACTTATTAATGACTGCAATTATAGTACTCTCAATTATATCTTAATTTAAGAGCACGTATTCTAAAACTAAAAGTATATATAACTAAGTTGAGATGATAAAAGTATTTCAATTTTGTTCATTGATTAAAAAAATAAAGTCAAGTATTTTGAAACTCATTTGCTTCGGGTTTGACCAACACCTGCCTAATTTTATTGTATTCACATGCTGCCTATTATTACAATGGTCCTGCAGGCCAAAAATAAACCTACACAAATATAAACAGGTTTATTCTTGTTTCCTTAATGAAGGAAATTAATAAATTCCTTACTTTACCTTTATCACCAAAATTTGCATGTGCCTACTTGCATTTAATTGGTTCAGTGCCTGCTTAGTAACATTTTTAAACATACAAGATAACCGTAGTGAATATTTGCACTGGATACAGAAAACGGACCTCTCCATTGTTTTTTGTTTCTTTCTTTTAATGTTGCAAGGGAAACATGCATACTGCTGGTAAATTACCCAAATAAAGAACTATTTAGGCAATTTATTTCATTATGTCTTTTTTTTGCTAATTTAAATTATTAACATTTAAAAAAAGATACGAAAATACGATAATAATTTAAAATTTCACAATTACACGACATCACACCAATTGTAATTTTAGCTCATCTTTTAAAAATTACACTACAGCTTTTCTCTTGTTTTAATCAATTACACACACATTTAAAAAATATAATAATTGCATACAGGCATCTATACAAACCATGGCAGTATGAGAAGAAATCTTATGCTAACTCAAAAACTGGGGCATTTTTACTGTGTTCTGGAACTCGTGGATATCTGGTTATATGTGTTTCTCCTAGACAGCCTATATATAAAATACATATAATTGCAGAAACTTCATGGAGCAGGCGTTGTTCTACTGAGACGGTCTTCAGCATACAAGGGAAGGAAACCGGTAAGTTTAAACTGAACAGTTCACATGCAACTTCATGTACGTCTTTGTGCTGTCTGCATGCTTTTTAAAATATGTCTTATACATTGAATGTTATGTTGTTAGTTACAGAGTTTAATTTTGTTATATCATCATATTTTTTTTGCATAGTCATAGTCAAAGTCATTCAGCTTTGACATATAAGATTGAGATTATTTGCTATCAGAATTAGGTTTTTGAATTTGTTTTATGGCCAATGAGTGGTGCTTCAATATTGCAAACCTTTCATCTTATGAATAAAAATGAATTGCTGTTTGTTAGTCTCGCTAAAACTCGAGAACGGCTGAACCGATTTGACTAATTTAGAAATATTCGTAGCAGTCCACGGAATGTTCAACAAGACAAAAAATAAACAAACACTGTAAAATTAACACGCGATCGGGTACTACGATGCGGAAAACAGCTAGTGTAGATTAACAAAATAAATTAACAAAACTAAACTACATTAAAAAAAGTTACAGAACAACAAACAAAAAACGCTCACACGAACTCAGAATCCCACAAGCGTCTAGACATCCCTAACAGCACAAAACACACTACGTTAATTACTTAGAGCACGTTAATGAACGTCATAAACATGCTTTATTTAATTCTAAGTTATGTAAGCCTGGGGGCCTACCAACACCCTTAAAAGAAGAACTGTTGCTAACGTGAAAGCGAGATGTCACCCTAAACGGCATATGGCGGTGTCTCTTTTCCACGAATGCAGTATTCTTATTTTTTGAGTTGGTAGTAGGCCTCCTGAACATATGCAATATAATCTTTTATTAAATCTTGTTGTCACCGGCAACTGCTCGGCCCGAAGAAAGTAAAGCTGCCTGTTCAATGGAAACTGTTTGCGACAAAATTGTACGATTTAGGTTTAGAATTTGAGGCACTTGATTTCAATTTCAGAGGGTTTTGATGAGAATGTGCTTCTGAATTGGTTTGATAACTTTTAGTAGGTTAAACATTTTTTTTTATTCCTTAAATAATATGTGTTTTTTATTTAATTTTCTTGTTGTAATATAAAAAAAAAATATCAAAGAACTTCAAATATAGATAAAAACTCAAATAAAATCACAACTTTTCTTAAAAATAATCTGTGTTACTTAATCCTTGTTTTCGAGTAAGATTTACCTATATTTATGTTAAAATCTCAAAACATTCGCATCACGTTTCCCCTACATTTGGCAGACGCACCTGCATCCAAAACCAGAAGACATTAATACGACTCAATAAGGTGGAAACCCCTCAAAATTACGACAAGATTAATCTTTCACTGCGATTTCCGAACATCTTCATTGGTCAATTGGCAAAGTATACATATCTTATACCGGTTTGTCGCATTGTGAATGCCAAGCTTTGCATTATGCACTTGACAATTCTGATAATTTTAGATTTGGTGAAGATGTTTTGGAATGAATCCAGATTCTGGTAGTTTTTCATTTGGTTTCTTTAGTGAATGAGAATTGTATTTTTGCTTTGTCTGAAACCGCTTTGTTAGTTTTGTTTTATGATCGTATCTTTTACCTTTGGTTTTGAATAGCTGAATAGGAAATAATTCGGTTTTTCGTAGAGTACGGGTATTGTTGTGGGAATTATAATTCATGCAAAAAAAGTATTATTCCTCTTCGAGGCATGTTACTGCATGTTTTAGCAGTACTTTAGAATCTTGGCTTAGAAATATTATATAATCTAAACTTATAGTACACTCTTATTTAAAATTAACCCATAGTGCATCAAAAAGGAATATAATAAACGTTGCATATCACGTAACTGGCTAAGACTGGACAAGCCAAGACAAAGCGAAATCTTGGTAGGCCGAGGATGAAATGGGCAGCCAAGAGAAAAACGAGAGCAGTAACAGAAACACAAAAAACTAGAAACAGGAGAATTAAACAAACAAATTTCTTTCTTCTCTCTTCGTTTACCCACTAGTAAGTTATTCAAAGACCATGATCATGAAATTAACCCTTAAATTATCTCGGTATCAAGTTTTCAATATTTCACCCATAAGTTTAATATTTTAGTGTAATCCCCGAGGTGACCAAACAATAAGCACTAAATCTTTGTACACAGCTCCCCTTGGAGATTTATTAGCATTTGAAAGCTACGTGCTAACAGACTCAGACTGGAACTGTAGACAGGAACTTAACGTTTATTGGAGATATTGCCTTGCTTGGTATTCTGCTACCGGGTGTTGCAATTGTATATTCGGTCAAAATATTTTTCTTGTAAGAAATGTATTGAGATGTTGAGGCAAATATAATAAAAATAAAAGTATTTTATTTACAGGATGTTGCGTTTGTTATTCATTACAGATTTTTTACTTCTCATCGTACTTTTTGAATATTATATATCCACTATATTTTCGATGCCATTGTGTTTGAAAGTGACTCTGACTTACAGAAAATACAT
>NW_020799706.1:0-30246 GCF_003590095.1 Trichoplusia ni
ATCAGCCGCGTCAGCAGGTCGCACTCCACTAACAACTACGAACAACAACGATTACTATCATGTTCGCCCAGTCCGACCACCAGTTCCAGTAACAGTAGCATCTGACTACTCACATGCCTGGCGTACTGCATGCGGTACACGCGATTGGTGAGCGCGTGGTTGATGAGCGTGTACACCTGAGCGTGCAGGAAGTTGTTGTTGGGGTAGCGGAAGAACATGTCGATCAGCACTCCCGGCGTGCCTGCAGGACAGACACGCGACATGAGAACCTGTGCGTTATATCGCAAATACTATTATTATATGCGGAGCAGTGCGCGTGTACCCAGCGTGAGCATGGTGGTGGGCACGTCGGCCACCTCGGACAGCGCCAGGTGCGCCAGCAGCGCGCGCCACCTGCACGCGCGCCAGCCCCACGCCGCGCCGCCGCCCTCGCCCACGCCCGGCGACGTCTGCGCCCACGCAACCACATCACATTCACATGTCATGCAATTAAACTACACAAGCAACACTCAATTTTATGTTGTTTAGAAAGTATTCGCATATTAATGTCCACGGTTCTAGTCGCCGTCGGACATTAGAACTTAAACAATTCTATTGTAAGTAATTTAGTGAAAACTGTTCCTCACCATACACCAAGGCTGTTTAGGACAATGGACTGATATGCGACAAAACAAGATATTCCTCATCTTACCACCAGTACAAACGTACTATATCAAATTTGTAGTTATGGTTTGGTTACCCTCTTTACTTTTCTGGGAGAGTGATACTTTTAACTCCGTGAAGGAAGACAAGTGCGCCCGCGACGGTTGTAACAAGAAGGTAAGCTCAGATTTATAACAGCCTGCTAATGTTACTGTCGTACTAGATTTTTTTTTAGAAGTTTTCTATTACAGTTTAATACTGTTAGCCTGTGAGACAGGTTTCGTTCTCTACTACAAGTGTGTACATATTCAAACCATTCAACATTAAGAATATTTTACGATTATGTGATATTCTGTAGTGTATGTAATACATATATTTTACTGTATATTTTTTATTGAATCTGAGAGGTATTTTCTTCTTGCACATTGAGGTTCCTTAGAATGGGCGACTGTGGTTATGGCACAGGGCTAGGCTGGTGGAGTAAGGCTCACGTGCGCCGCGGCGGGGTCCCGCAGCAGCGCGTGGTGCAGCAGCGGCAGGTGCGGCGCCACGGCCAGCTCCACGCTGCTGCGCTCCTCGCAGTCGGCCGGGGCGCCGCGCGGCCCGCCTCCTCGTCGCTGGCCGCCTTCTTCATGCGCCTGCGGGCAGGCACAGACACACGTGAGAGGGGCGCGCGGACGCGGGCGGGCGGGCGGGCTGGGCCGCACTACTCACAGCATGGGCTCGTGCAGCAGCAGCGCGCGCAGCAGCTGGCAGCCGTTGACGAGCGCGGTGCGGCGCGCGCGCGGCGGCGACGTGAACATGCCGGCCAGCAGCGCGCGCACGCCCGCCTCGGCCTGCAGGCGCCACACCAGCTCCCAGCTCGCGCGCCTGCGTCACAAGGCCGGGGTCACTGGCTGCGCTACTCACGGCCGCCGGGCTCGGCCCGCACGCACCTCGTCACGCAGCCCTCCGCCGCGCACACGTTCACGATGAGGTCGCACAGCAGCGACGCGGCGTTGGCGGAGGCGACGGCCGCGATGCGAAACTTCGCCTCCTCCGCCGCCTCGGCCTCCACTGTTGAACTCGTCTCCGTGCTGTTTTCTGGCTTTGGTGAACCTGTACAAGGAGTGATGGTGAGGATGCGTATGTTGAATAGCAAATCATAAAATTGATAAAAAGAGAATAACGTGGTAGCACTTTACCTTTATCCCCGTCGGCGTCGCTACCGCCGGCGTCCTTGGCCTCTTCCTTGTGGTTGGCGTCGGGCTTCTCGCTGGTCTCGCGCTCCGCCTTCTCCGGCGGCTCGGGCTGCGCCACCGCCGCTGGGATCTCCTCAGGGACGTACGTGCCGCAGATTATTTGTATCAAACACTCCAAGAACTGGTGCTCTTCTAACCACTGTTCAAACATAAATGCACTGAGTAAGTTCATGCAATGGTAAACGATAAAAATTCAGTTCTAAAGATACACTGCTTGTGTGTAGTTTTTTATGGACAGTTTTAAGCTGTTTACATTTTTTACTTATCAAACGGAATTACGCAGAGTAAACACACCAACAGCAGTGTTTGTTTACTGTCATATGTAATGTTCGAATTTACAAATATTCACAAAACTGACTGTAATGCACACTCCAACACTCAAAACAATACTTGAAATATGATAACAGTCATTGAGGTGTGTTTAGGGGTATCCCTGCATCCTTCTCCTAGGATTTTAGGTATTTGGACAATAACAACAAACATAATAATGTATCTTTTGAAATATACTTATTCATCACATTTTCACAATATCCATGACTACAACATTATTTACGGCGATAAGTCAACACACTAAAGATCACTCAAATAACATTGCATTATACATTCTATCAGTGTAATTCAGCACCATTACTCACTATGAAGAAATACTGTTCCAAAAGCATACATGTATATTCTCATTGTAATCAGGTCCAAACAGATGGAGAATTGTTTTGAACACCTACCTCCATGACAGTTTTTTTAAAGAGGTCATCCAGCCTAATGAAATACTTGAAAGTGTCAGCGATGGCAGAGGTGGACATGTGTCGCAGCAGATTCGGCAGGAAGTCGCGGCGGGACTTGAAGAAGTCCAGCACTCGGAGGCACACTATGTGGTACAGGTAACAGTCCTAACACAATGATGATATTATAAGACTTCGATTTCAGTTCATGTTCCTTATACAGCTAGTTAAGATAGGCCACTTTACCTGTTTGGGGCTCCTCTCCAACAGCATCTCAACAGTTTTACTGAAATATGATGCTAGCAAGGGATTTAGAGGTGGATCTTTCTTGAGGAAGTCGCAGAGGCGGTTCATTTGCACAGCATCCAGTGAGAGACGGTCACTCAGCATGGACAGGTGGCTGGTGAGCACCTCACATGCAATGTTTGCATGCCGGTACTGTGAGGCAAGCTCCAAATTCTTAGGTGGCTCCTCCGTTATTAAAGTTATAAGTTCTGCTAGGATCTCTGGCTTTGTCAAACTGAAGACAAAATTAAACACACATTCAAGATTTTTAAATAAAAATAAGCCATCTACTTAAAACACAAAGTACTAAATGACTTATTGGAATATCTCTTGACTTTTGTAAATAGCACTGACCTTTCTAAAGGACATCAATAATAACTCTTCTAACCCTTTCATTCCTAGACTCTTATATATTAAATTCTTATTTTGTGCTAAGCTAGAATAATTAAATTACTGCTACAGAAAGAGTTTGGTTAGGAAAATGTTTATAGTGCTTTTTACATACATACAATTATTTTCACTGTTTTCATGGTAGTAAAACTTCTTTATATTATACTTTTTAATGTTGTGTTTTCCCATTAATAATATTAGAATATATTATTGTACTAGCTGTTGCCCGCGACTTTGTCCGCATGGTAAGAAGATATAAGTTATAATTTATACCTGCCTTCTATCTATCTATCTGCCTTCTATCTATCTTGTAGGATTCAGTCAGCGTTTGCAATGTAAGCGCAAAAAAATGTGTTTTTTTATGACCTCACATTAGAAACCTCAAAAATTGTAGCCTATGTGTTATTCTGATGTATAAGCTATATTGTGGTAAAGTTTCATTCAAATCCCTTCAGTAGTTTTTACGTGAAAGAGTAACAAACATCCATAGATCCATACTTACAAACTTTCGCCTTTATAATAGTAGTAGGATAAGTTTTTTTTTTTTGCTTGATTCAATTTGCAATAATCACAATAGCAGCCCTATCTATTCTATATTGTTATAGTATGCTTTCCTTCAAACAAATAACTTCTAATAAGAGTATGTGAACTGATCATATGAGATATGAGAATATCTTGTAAATGTTTTTATGTGGCCCAAACTACAAGTCAATAAAAATATTTTTCATGATGTGAACCATCACAGCAATTGTCAACTCACACTACCAAGTGTTCACATCCTCTCACAAATGGAACAAATTGTCTGAGCACCTCCAATCTCTTCGGGGTACATGGTAAACTAAACTATAGCACCCTGCCATACATTGTTTAGAAAAAACATTAGTGAGAGACAGAAAAACAATGTAGTGTCACCACATTTAGTGTAGCCAGTACAGAGTTATACTCACAACTGTATGAGAGCTTTGTTGTCCACCTTGCATTCTTGCAGAATATCGTCCGCCTCCAACACTTGTGACAACGTAACATTCTGAAACAAAAACCTTGCTACAGTCGTCCACAATATACACAACAAGCCGGCGTCAATACTCCTTCCGTGATGCGCTGGTTGGTTTTAAGTTACAGTCAGAACGTAGTTTAGCGACAGATAGATAAACCAATATCACGAATTAATGTATAAATTTATCAAATGATCCACTCATAACCATCAATTTTTGAACAAAATACGCACCTCCTCTTTGAGAAGAAAATTTAACTCCCTAACTCCAATATAGTTTCCGCTCCAAAACATAGTTAAAATTAATAAGTACAAGATGAGTTATTAATCTAAATCCATAGAAATCTTATTATTTTATCAATTTTAGCGTTCCTGTGAGTGCAACGATCCGTTTTCTATTTGACAGATGAAACATCAGTGTTGCCAATAGTGCAATGCAATACAGTTAAAAATATAAAAATTGTGGGCAAAGTAAAACGAAACGTTAAAGGTAAAAGTGAATTAACCTAAATAAAAAAAATAGGTTTTCTTAAAAAATTACAACTAAGTCACAATCGCATTAATTATAATAATAATTAGGCCTCTCGGAGCGAGTCGTTATCTCACCATGGGAAAACCGTATGACCAGGGGACACATTAGTATGCCTTTTTAAACCTTGAGGTATTTTTTTCTTTATTTAAGCTCACAAGGCTTATTATGCATGATGTGGTCACCTGTAATTAAGGAAGCACAAGAACTCTTCTTATTCTCTAGTATAGCATGTAAGGTGTATTCTTTGTTGGTGATCCATATAAGTAAATAAATAAAAATGTATCTGAAGGTATATATAGGAGCACACATCCACGGGAGAGCTTTTGGCGAGCTGTTTATGAGTAGCGACACAGCGGAACCTGAATGCCCCAGGGGATCACTCAGGTTCACCCCCAGGGGTGGCTGGCTAGAGATGGCTCTGGTGACCCCCACCAGAGCCATATGCTCGGGGTGGAAGTGTCTAATGACCTAAAAACGAGGAAACCCGCTCCCGGTCAATGACCCGCGATAGTGAAATCGGTGTCGCACTTCTTTACACCCCTAGCCTATCTCATTGATGTCGCCCCATACTGCCCATCGTGGCGGTATAATGGGGGCCTATTCGGCGCAATAGTTTTCCATAGCTTGTGAAGGAAACCATTCCATATAACAATATTAATACCAATAGCCCTTATTAGTTATACACTATACAATTTGCCATAGTTTTGCAGCTACCTTGGGCCGTCCATGTTTGTTCTTTTATAGAGCAGGGGTAGATGGAACCTGGTAGATACCCCATCATATTTTAGATTAAAGTTCTCAACAAGGCCTCTACATGTTGGACCTGTGTCCTTGAGCACGCCTTTAAAAAGGACTGAGTCTTAAGATGAAGTAATCCCGTGACAGAAAAGAGATACAAATATTTATGTTGCATTACTACAAACAATGTCGATAATATGGGACTACAAAAGGAGGAGTTAAATACATCAAAACTGTTTTTAAAGGTATAATATATTATTTCTATTATGCATCTTAATTTCTTGTCTACTTTCTCATTGTTAGGCGGTGGGCGGGGGCAGGGATAGAACGAACATAATTTACAATAAAACTAAATTAATGTTATAAACCCTTTAATTAATAGGATGTAAAACACATCCTTACGTATCCTATCGTTTAGCTTGCAGCAGCTGCATAGCCAGAGCTTCTGCTTCGTGCATAGACAGCGACGAAGATATGTCCTGAATCTTCTTGACCTTACGCGGCGCCACGCTCGCTTGCGGGATGCCTTTATTCTCCACCAGTTTTCGCTTTGTAGGTCTAAAAACAAAATTTATGTAAAATACACAAATAAAATACTGAACTAATATTCCTGTTCATTTCTAAAGTTGATAAAGTATCATTGTACAATTCACAGAATATTAAGGGAGTACTCACCTATGGTATTTTTGATCTACTTCTGAATTATTTCCAGATTCTGCTTGGTCTGATGACTCAGAACCACTACCCTCGTCAGAGTTGTCATCATTATCACTGTCATTGGCAGGGCCATAGTGTTTATCAGGGTCAGGCAGCCAAGAGAGATCAGGTCCATCAGACTCTGAATCAGACCCAAACTCATCTTTGTCACCATCATCTTCTTTATTTTTGTTCTTGAGCTTACGTTTCTGTTCTTTGTGTTTTGCTTTAACTTTTTCCCTGAACCTTATTTTATCAAACTTATCTTCTTCTTGTAAAACTTCCTTAGCTTTTTCTATATCTATTCCTCCCACATTTTCATTCAAAAACTGTTTCGCTAGTTCTGACTTGACATCCCTCTTTTCATCTCCTATTGCATCTCCATCCTCAGTAAACTTAACGGTTGTGTTAACTTTTATCTTTTTCTTTAATAGTTTCTTAGCAACCGCTGCTTTGGTAAGAGGTTTTCCTTTCTTCTTTGATATTAGATTTTCAACCTCTAACTCTTCTATGGGTTCATTGTCAGGATTCACATCCACTTTTTTCACTTGCAAAAAGTCTTCTTCATCGCTGTCAGCCTCATTATGAAAAATCAACTTAACAATTGGTTCCTTCTTTTTTGAATTTTTACCAATATTACCAGCTTCCATAACCGACTCATCATCATCTTCATGGGCACTTTGTTCAGTGTCTTCATCAGATTCAGTTTTAAATTTCAATTTATTTATAACATCATCATCTTGTTTCTTCTGAGAATATTGATGTTTTTTTAAGAACTTGATATAGGGTGGAACAATCAAACCTAAAGATCTAGCATATGCATCAGTATCTAGTAACTGAACATTAAAGATTTCTTTATTCTTCATTAAGAAAACAGATTTCAAATAGCTAACAAAAGCCCTCTGAGCACTCTGCTTTAGTTCTGTGCTGTCAGAAAGTAGACTTTCTATCTTTCTCTGTGGGGCAACTACTTTAGATGGATCTACAGCTATTTTGTTAATAGGGATTTTACTTTTTTGTAGATCTTCAACCTAACTTCTCTTCATGAGGTAAAAGCATTAAAAGACCTTCTCCTTTGCCAAAAAATCCTCTAGCAGTACGGCCAGCTCTATGAATGTAGGTGTCTACATTTTCTGGACAATCCATTTGTATAACCCAATTAACACGAGGAAAGTCTAATCCTCGTGAGGCTAAATCTGTGGCAAACAGCACAACATTAGACTTTCTGCAAAACTCATTATAGATCTTTTCCCGCTTTTCTTGATGTAAAGTACCATACAGTGCTAGTAAGCTCACACCTGGCCTGAGTTTGCAGAACAACTCATATGTGTACTTAACTTGTTTACATGTGGCCATGAACACCAATACTTTCTGTTTCAAGTGATTTTTAATAAATGACCAAAGAATGCCAATTTTTTCATCAACTTCACATACAATATAACTCTGCTGGAGTGACTCAGGTGTGACAGTGTCGGCTTGCTCATGAGGCGCCACATATGTTGGATATGACAAACTGAGCCTAGCAAGATCTTTTACTGATTTGGTTTGAGTGGCAGAGAATAGTAATGTTTGTCTTTCAGGTGGCAAATTTTCAATGATAGCATTCATAGTTGTCTCAAATCCCATATCCAAACATCTGTCAGCTTCATCCAGGACAAGAATTTGAAGGTGGCTACAGTCAAACAGAGGGTTTTCATCCATGTGTTGCAAAAGACGACCAGGTGTACAAATTAATATATTTATTTGATCCATTCTTTTCCGTTCAAATTTTAAGTTTTGTCCTCCTATAATTAAACCAGCTGAGAAATCATGCAAGTGTCCCACTTTTCGTAGAGCTTCATATATCTGGTAGGCCAGTTCTCGAGTAGGTGATATAACTAGTGCCCCAACACCATCTAATCTTGTCCATTTCTTACAAAATAGGTTTTCTAGAATGGGAATCAAAAATGCTAGTGTTTTCCCTGATCCAGTTCTAGCTGCTCCTAAGATGTCTTTTCCCTGCAGAGCATAGCCTATGGCCTGCTTTTGTATTTCAGTTGGAGTAACATAGTTATTTTCTTTGAGCCCTTTAAGCGTCTTTTGTGAAAGCGGGAAATCTTTAAAAGTTTTTATTTCTGCAGGATTGATCTGTAAATAAGTTATATTTATTATTTCCATTATTGCGGTCTAGTTACTAAACTATCGTAATTCCTATTCAAATTCAAATAATTCATGAAACATTTGAAGTCATCACCACATGGCGAATAATAAGTTCACGATTTACATTGTTTTTGAGTTAATTGTACCGAGTATTCTGTGGAGTAATGAATCGTTTTGCTGTGACAAGAACAAGACAAACAAGACAAAATGCAACAAGAAGATTTATATTTAGAATAATATGAAAAGCAGA
This sequence comes from Trichoplusia ni, assembly GCF_003590095.1. Lineage (NCBI taxonomy): Eukaryota > Metazoa > Arthropoda > Insecta > Lepidoptera > Noctuidae > Trichoplusia > Trichoplusia ni. The sequence continues at coordinate 8,627 of NW_020799706.1, forward strand.
AAGAATAACGTAGCCACACACTACCTTGTCGTATTGAGCTTGCAAATATTGTATGGCTGCATCTTCCTCGACACTCTTTTTCTTCCTGGGTTTATACAATTGAACTTTCTTCTTATTGCCATGCTTTTTCGGTCCCTTGCTTTCTTGTTTCATGATGTTTCATTTATTATTGCACCTGAAAATAACAAGAACTCACATGGGGTTGACATAAGAATTTTGACATTACGTAGACACATGCTTGTCACCTTGTCACAGACCCAACGATATCATTTTAGATGGGCTGACCACATCGAAAAAATCATTTGGTTACAATGATTGTTTAGACAATCGGTGTGAACTATTTTCATTGTATTTGTAACTGTTCATTTTTGTGTTCTTTTTTATTTCAACATATTTTTTTTTTAAGATTTATCGATACTAATATCTTTTGCTTTTAAGGGGCTTTCCTAGTCGGATCTACATGACATGACAAATTGACAATAACCACAGCGAATAGGAGGAGGAATTTAAGTAGAGCGCGCTTAGACAGTCTCGCGCACAAACAATCGTAACGCGATCGTGATTAGACGCCTCAGACAGTTTTATTAAATTTGTTTAGTTTTAAAACCGTTAATTTTCTAAAAAGCATCGGTGAGTTTTTTTTTTTTAACATATACCTATCCTGTAAATTATTTTAAGATGTTATAGACGGATATATATTGTTGTTAATTAAGCTTAATAAGTGAACAACCTCCATCCTTTGTGTTGTATCATCCCAACCAGAGTGAGTCGTAGTATAGATCGCGTGTTGATGTTTTTGCGCCTACACTTCTTTGTTGCGTCAACAATTCTACATTTATTTTCCAATTGTTCATTATTTGAATAGATGTATTGTATACAAATTTACTATAAGGTGTTATTTATTTGATAGATAGAAAAATAATTTAACTCACAGGAGACGATATAGCATAGTATAGGTGGATATCTCAACTATTGTCGTCAACTAACAAATTAAATTGCTACGGAAATTATTTTAACAAATTTTAAATAATGCGGGTGACTAACGTATGACTGTAATTTCGTGTATTACTAATGTAAGTTCAGTATTGTTGTAAAATACTTTGTACGTACTTAATAAAATTGCATATAGGTACATGATTAAAAAGAAATAAGTATTAGTTCTTGTAAAGAGTTATTATTTGCCAGTAGTTATGTGTTCTACACATAGATACTGAACACCTACAAAACTATAATAATGATTGAGGATAAAAACAATCGAGACCGGAAAAAATATACTTGACCTAAACTGGGTAGAGGAGGGGAAACAGAAACTTATTGTGGTCTTGGTTTATGGTTACATGTAACATGGTTTGAATAGAAAAAGGTCAGGTCTGAACATTTTTCAAGTTTACCATGTTCTATCGCAGTATTCTGTATTTGTCATTACTTCCTTATCACGCGAGCCAGCCGTCCGAGGCTACTGACATTAATATTCTGCTGCTGTATGCTTTAATTCCCGATGGAAACATCTAATGAAAACTGCCTTCATAGGAATAAGGATGACTCCTCCGCACAACTTTTGGGATCTCATAGTTAGGGACAAAGACCACATCCGAAAATTAAGATACTTCGTAATAAGAAAACATAATTTATCAGTTTTATCGCCCTCTAAAACTGAAAACATTTTTTTTTCATACCTACCTGACGAACTGTTTCTCAGAACCAATAATTATGTATGGTTTGAGTCAGCATGTCGATAACTCTCATAAGCCTACTGCCCATACCTACCTAAATACCATGTAGGTATATTTTCAAAATTCGAAAAACATTTATCTTTGTAGGTTCCGGTTATTAAATCTCTAACGCGTAAACTACCCACAATGATGTCATGGATAATGGCAGCATAGTGATGTGAATTGTTTTCCAGCCATCAGGTCAACATGAAGAGTGTAGCGGTGTTTCTGTGCCTGGTGGCCGCCGCCAGCGCCGTGTCCTTCTTTGACCTCGTCCGTGAGGAGTGGAACGCCTTTAAGGTATTTATTTTATTACTGAAACACTACAAATCTAGATGCTGACAAAGGTTTTTCTTGAGCAGCTGTATCACACTCAACTGCGTCGTTGTCTTTTCATAAGAATAAAAAATATTTTCGATACTTGTTACGTTACATATAAGTAGGTAGGTATACTCCGCTCATGAGTCACGACCTTCATAGGAAAACAGACTAGGGTTTTTTTTTGCATATCGAGGATTAATGAGATTATAATACGATACTCGAAACGATTTAAAGTAAGTTCAGCTTTCTTTGTTAAAGTGAATTGTTATAATTTGTTTGTAGCTGGAGCACAGCAAGCAGTACGACAGCGAGGTGGAGGACAAGTTCCGCATGAAGATCTACGCGGAGAACAAGCACCGCATCGCCAAGCACAACCAGCGCTTCGAGCAGGGGCTGGTCTCCTACAAGCTCAAGACCAACAAGTACGCCGACATGCTGCACCACGAGTTCATACACACCATGAACGGCTTCAACAAGACTGCTAAGTGAGTACACATCCTATACCGAGTATTTTGTAGCCTCGGCTCCTTGCTCGTCAACTTGAAAATGTATACAACAGACAATGCCTACAATAGAACAAAGAACGACTTTAATTTTTTTTTTGTCTTTAAATCAGTGTTACTTATTCTGCATTATTCTCGCGCTTATTGTCTATATGATATAATTTGTAATGATGTGTAGGTAATTATTTGCATACTTAGATCTGAAGGTAGTTTACACCGCTCCGGGCACTGAGCGTGTTCCAGTGGCGAGTGGGGGCAGTGGTATCGCGATGTCATTGTTTTGCACAACACGCCCGCTCGATTATATTACAAACGTATCACGATAGTTTCCTTAATAGGTCAGGAGATAGCGATGACTGATAAACAGCTTCTGTAACTGCGCAGAGGTCACACGCGGCCATATCATGGAATCAAATACTTCAATCATATACTTAAAAGTTAGGTATCTTCAGATATGTGTCACTTTATACTTTAATAGTTACCCGAAAGTAGGCCAATCTTCTAAAATACTAAATCAGCTATCTATTGCTTTCAATACCGAATAGCAAGCAGAGACAGATCTTTTGCAATAGTGGTTTCTTAGGTTTACGCGAATGTTAGACATTGAAACGAGTCTGCCCGTAACCATGATACCTGCAAAGGTTTCGAAACGTCGGGAACTAAAATCTAAAATTAAACCCCGATAAAATCCGTAAAAGTAGTTTCATTTCAAGATCTTTTGCAAATTGGCAAATGTAAAAACAATAGAATTTGCAATAAAAGCACCTTTTTGTAGGGCAATTACAAATAGTAGCTTGTTTAAATACTAGCGACCATTTTTCCTCTCCACCAAGAAGGTCTACTAAGAAAAAAGTATCTATATATCATCACATCACACATCATCAGTCTATCGCAGTATCTATACATATATACTGGAGGTGTAAGAATCAGATCAGTCTAGGTTGCTTAATTTTCTTATTATTTATCTTGTTTTAAAAGAAAGTAAACCTTTGGAGTTAAAAACACACCAATAGTATCTTTTTAAGTAAGTATATAAACAGAAAAAAAAGTATAGGGTAGTCGAACATAGTCTAGTATTATGGTGTTGCCTTGGAGACTAAGCCGTGTGTGTTGCGTGGCAGGCACAGCAAGGGCCTGTTCGGCAAGGCGCGCGAGAGCCGCGGGGCCACGTTCCTGTCGCCGGCGCACGTGTCCTACCCCGACCAGGTGGACTGGCGCAAGAAGGGCGCCGTCACCGACGTCAAGGACCAGGGCAAGTGCGGCTCCTGCTGGGCGTTCAGCACCGTGAGTATGACGACACACGAACCTTGGTTAACTCGACTATGTTAATCGTGTAACGACATTTGTTCCTTCTAATCTGTGGGTGCCCTATAAGAATTGCACCCACAGATTTGAAATAATATAATAAATTAGAATAATATAACAGATTAGAAATAATAAGTTGAAAAATAATAATTTTGTGTAGCACCAGCCCATTGCTGTCCACTACTTGACGGACAATCGTTTCAATAAAATAAATATCTAGTCATAAAACTGGTGGTGCTTCATAAATAATAAGGAGCCCGTATCAGCGGTAATCGGCGTCACCGTCATAATACAATTAAAGCTATACAATAATACGACAAGGTCCTTCCTGACGCGGGGACGTCGCCCAACAATTCAATTTACTTCGTACAATATATTCGAGAGAAAGTGATTGAATCATGAACGTTTCCATTCGTCGCGGATTATAAACCCTCTGATATTATTAACTGCGGTTCTAAGAATGTGTAGAGCGAGGCGGAAACTACTTAGTTGTTTAACACATAACTCTTAGAAAACCTAAATGGAAATACTTCCCAAAGACTTGTTTGCTAGGGTTTCCAAACTCTACATTAGGTATGTAGATATAAGAACCTCTGATCTTCAATTTCATACAACGCTATTGAGAGCCACGATCTTTGTGTGAACAATGTCCGATGTATCTATAAACAAAGGCAATATTATGTATTCCGCGGTAACGTAGGTACCCAGTACTCTCAGATACGAGAGGGTCGCCGGTATCGCGCTGTACATGTTTGTTCATTATCTATTGTTATTGTCTGTGTGTCATGTGATTGACATTGTTTTTGTTCCAACCTACCTAGTGTGATTAGCATTTGAGCGTCCGCTAATGTACAATATGCGGTGGCAGCGTCTTGTTGCAAACACGTTTCGCTACATCGGCATCGCTCTGCCTACACGACGACACCACACTCGGCACTCAGCAACTTATCATTTTTCTACGATTTACATTTCCACAGCATGCAAATAAATTGCAACGTGTTAAGTTGCTAATTATTTATTGCCGATTCAATTACGAAATGCTTTATAGCGTCAAATCCAGAAATTGATTATATCACTTTTAATCGTAATTGGTTAATAAATAACACTTTTAATTAAAATATGTATGTAATAATAAGATGACTCGTTTCCTGTTATTTATGAATTCGTTGTTTCATTAGCTCGGAAGGCCCGAAAAGCCATACTTAGTAAATGTTTTCGTTATACATGTCATGTACATACCTGCATCCTATTAGTCAATATTTAAATTATCAGAGACAGCACCGTTGACTCATCGGTCATAACCGATAAAACAGTGTATTGTTTGACACGGTGTCGCCTTTCAGAACAAGCCGCTCATGAGCACCGCGTCTGTTTTCACATGTGGTTTGCTACGGTTTAGTCATATTAGTCAGAATATCGATTACTGTGAATCACATAATTATCTGCGTCTACGACTCTGGCAATGCAATTCCACTTGTTCAACCATTTATTTATGTAAATAACTTTTCATATCGCCATTATTAAGTACAATATACCATACTTAATGATATAACTAGGCACATGAACGTGTTTCCTTGCTGAAGTATCCTTACAGCATGCTATTGCTTAAAATAATGTACAACTAACAGCAACAATCTTCAGTCATGTAGAACACCGTGTATAAAAAGATCTATTGTAGTATAAGGTAGAAAAACAAAAATAAAAGGAAAACTTTGTACTTGGGTAGAAATAAGCTGCTGTCGGGAGTAAATAACGTAACCATAATACATAAATGTATATTGACGTGACCGACTGACTACGAAAACAACACTTATTACTCTCGACGTCAAACATTTTGTTCTAAGCTAAAGGTATTGTGCAATGTGCAGCATTATTCTCGTATTAAGTAACTGTGTTCTCGGAACTAACGTACTGCAGCGCCGACACAGCGTACTACTGATCTATTTCCGTACAAAGCGTTCATTGATTAGTAAGCACGAGTCAGATGTCAGGATATCGTGTCGCCTTAAGACGCGCGTCCGAACTAATCCTTTGTGTCGAGGTAAACATATTGTCCGCGCCTCTCGTGGTTCATTAGTCATTGTAATTAAAGCACTATCGCCTTTATTGTGGCTTGCGGTTTGTGTTCAGCCGCACGGATATCCTGTTGCTGCAGGAAAACTGCCTGACTGTATTGTCCAATGTCTTAAATGGTCAATCCTTTCGCTGTTAGAAATATTTAATAATGTATTACCACATGAACAGCAACTCATTCAAGATACCTTTCAATGTTTTACAAAGAGATTTGAAATTCTCTTGCCGCAACAGGGTATTAAAAAAAAAAAAACAAATTCTCTCATTCTGTATGTAAATTTTTGCAGCCCTTTCATAATAGAGACATTGAGTTGTATTATAATGTAATAATCATTATGTTGCGGTGTAGACGGGCGCGCTAGAGGGCCAGCACTTCCGCAAGACACACTACCTGGTGTCTCTGTCGGAGCAGAACCTGGTGGACTGCTCGGCGGCGTACGGCAACAACGGCTGCAACGGCGGCCTCATGGATAACGCCTTTAAGTACATCAAGGACAACGGCGGCATCGACACCGAGAAGACCTACCCCTACGAGGGCATCGACGATAAGTGCAGGTTTGAGTTCGTGCCTGCTTACTGCTAGGGTTGTTTGACTTCTGACGGACGCGAGTTGAGGCTCACATTCACTAGTGATAGCTTCTAATTACTACTCGAAAAACACAATATAAGACCTACATAAATATTATGCATTGCAAATCTTTAAATATGGTTATTGGTATTCAGATACAACCCTAAGAACTCTGGCGCCGACGACGTGGGCTTTGTGGACGTTCCTCAAGGTGACGAGGAGAAGCTGATGCAGGCGGTTGCCACGGTGGGCCCCATCGCCATCGCCATCGACGCCTCGCAGGAGAGCTTCCAGTTCTACTCCGACGGCGTCTACTACGACGAGAACTGCTCCTCCACAGAGCTCGACCATGGGGTACGTAATGTTTCGTTATATCTCGATGCGTGATCGCGACGCGTGGGACTGTAACGTGGTGTGTGCAGGTGCTGGTGGTGGGCTACGGCACGGACGAGAAGGGCGGCGACTACTGGCTCGTGAAGAACTCGTGGGGCCGCACGTGGGGAGACCTCGGCTACATCAAGATGGCGCGCAACAAGGACAACCACTGCGGCATCGCGTCCAGCGCCTCCTACCCGCTCGTCTAGAGCCCGCCGGCCGCCGGCGGCTTCCTAACGCAACAGAACATTCAAAGTGTTGCCTCGCTCTGTGTACAAGCTTAAGATTCTAGTTTTTAATCAGTTGCAATTCCGAGTTTAGTTTGTATCTAATAACAAATGAGCAACAACAACTTTAATATGTCAAGAACATAACATAGGTCGCGTGAGAACTGCTTGTACGTGTATCAGCAGAGCGTGCAGGCGCCGCTCACACCAAGTATCATCGTAGAATTAAGTGTTAGCGTAAGAGTAAAGTTTATGAACATAATAGTTAATAAGTAATCCGCGCGACGACCACGTCCGTGTAAAAGCAAAACTTGTGATATTGTAGTTACTCGCGTGAGTCTATCGTTGTTGAGGTCAAATAAACATATTTTGTAATAAACTTGTTGGACTTTTTTTTCGATCACATACATGTCAGTGTATATAGCCTATGGAATTAAACCATTGATTACATGGAGGCCGTAACGGATGTAAATCTAGGTGGCATCCTCGCGCTCTCAGCGTGACCACGCGCTGTGCAATTCTCGCTGACTCGCAGATTGATCTCCTTATAATAAATGTAATCTCGCCTGGTCACATAAACTAATTGTGTTAAACTGGTTCTATTTTCAAACTTTTCTTGCTTGGCATTCTTTCTAGTAGGAATTTCAACATTTTATACATGCAAGGGTTCACAAGACTGGCCATTGAAAATTTCGCATACGGTGGACCCCATTGTTAATTTTTTTAAGAAAGTAACCGCAACTTATGCCTTTAAGTAACACTTACCTTAAATAATTCTTTGGTCCCGCGAACTTCATGCGATGACCTACCAGCAACATTAAATATCGCATGACTCACAACCAATTAACATTGCGTCATGCCAATATTATTCAAAACAAAAACAGCTCGCCTAGGCTGCAGGAAATTGATCTATGCAGTAGGTAATTCTACTTATATTAAAAATGCTTATTGAAAATATTATATACACATTTTGCAACGACCAACTATTCTTTTTGCACGTACGCGAAAAAACAAACTAGATCATTTACATACCGTAAAACGAGGTGAATAGAAAATAGTGTTTGTTTAGGGAATCGCATGCATTTGACGACATTACAATACTTAACACAATGATATTATGAATAGCTTGAGAATGTTCATATAATTTTTATATTTTGTCTTGTAAAACGTCCAAATTTTAACAAAACCGGCTCTATTCACCCCGTTTTACCGTACTTTATAGTTTATCCTAAGAACACCGAACGCATGGATAGTTAGCAGCACAAGGTTTTGGAACAATACACCAATGAAAATATATCACGTAGATATCTGGCCGACTGTACATTGGCTCTAAGGCAAAGGCCCAATAACTCCTGCCTGTCGTAGGATCATGAAACACGCTAGGCAGCTGCTAGACCAATATTTTATGTAATAATTCAGGAGGCTAACCATTTTTAGAGTCTCCCGCTTTATATCATTTTTTTTTTCTCTAGCCCACTGTGTCCCACTGCTGGGCAAAGGCCTCCCCCAAATCCTTCATATCATTTCATTATATATCATATCATTTAATCCTTGTATAAGTGTAACGAAAATCGTTCAACGGAACATGAATGGAGCTGAATAAGTGTGCAAAATGTCTTAAATGTAACGAAGACAGTTTACGACCGACATCTAGCGTTGTTTTTACCTTGTTGCCATCCGATCATTTCCGTACTTCCAGATATTAATATAATAAATCTTAAGGACCATTAATTAATTATATTTGTTGTTTCGCATCCTAGTCCACTGGAGTTGCAATGATGGGCAGATGTGGCGGGCTTGTCCGATTTAAAATACCAATGTGCGACTTGGAATTTGTTCTCTAAATAATGTATTTGTTAAATATCTTTGTATATGTAAGTAGGGACCAAGCAGTTTCAACACAAAAGGTCGAATTGTTTGTCGCACCCGTTGCACCAGGACGATACAACAACAGTGTTAGTACCTACCCACGCAACGAGCAGGACGAACAGATAAATGCCATGATAATTACTTACTAGTAATAATATTTAATGAGTTTCCATCTAGAAAGATAATCATATTGTGACGTACGTTAAAGATAATCATGCGTAAAATTGACGCATGTGTTTTATCGGTCTGTATATCGAGGTTTATTTATTAATTTGAATAGATATTAAGTTTTATTATATTTACACTTACATACTAATAATAAATTCAACAAACTATTTATTTATGTTTATTTATTTATTAAAAAAAAACAAAAACTCAAAATTTCTTCTATAAAGTAACAAAACTTTTAAACATTCTCTCTTTTACAAAAATAAACTTATTTTGTACTTTAAAAACAGTCATGTTGTATTATAAAATAAGTAATTAGCTTAACTTATACATAATAGAAACAAATTATACTTATTAGTCAGTCAGAAACAACTTTGGCACATATCAATATTATGCTCTCGACAAATAACTTTTTTGCATTTTTTGCACGATGCATTTGCCTTTCGCCTTATTTTAGAGGGGCAGTAAGTACAGTAAGTACGTTTTTTCGTTACTGGCTCTTCAGTACTGTCATCTGATGTACCAGGCACTTCATTTGGCAAAATATTAGAGATATTATCGCGCAAATATCTCTTCAAAGTAGGAGCTTCTAAACGCTTACGCATAAACGATGACGTCAGGCTCATGTAAAGGTTTCTCATAAATTTTTTGCGACTTTGAACCTTTTCTCCCTTGCTACTGACATTATGGCTGTATATAATAAAAGAATTTATGCAGGCAATGTTTATCATTCCGTACAATAATGCCATAGGCCACCTATTCGTCTTCCTACTGCAGGTCATCACAGAACACATTTGGTCTAGCGTGTCCACTCCGCCTTTAGTTTGATTATAATACATAACCATTTGCGGTTTACCGGTACTTTCGTTGATAGAAGCATCCTCATCACAAGATGATAATAAGTATACCATCTTAGCTGGCTTCGGTTTATATGAGACGAGAGTAAGGGGTCCGTCAAAACAAAACATCGATGTTCCCACTGGCCTGGAGCGACTGTTTTTCAGTACTTCCGGTATCTCGCGTTTGTTTGATCGCACGGTTCCCACAATGGTTAACTTATACGGTTCTTGTAGTAAGTTTTTTGCCAAAGGGATTGAGGTGAACCAATTGTCACACGTAATATTACGACAACTACCGTGCACAGGCTTTGATAACTCCTTCACGTAGTATTCACCGAGTGGTACTCCGTTGGTCTGTGTTCCTCTTCCCAAATAAGGCATTCCATTTATCATATACTTTGTACCACTGTCACACATCATGAGGATTTTTATTCCATACTTACTTGGCTTGTTTGGGATATACATCCTAAACGGACACCGTCCTCTAAAACCAAGTAACTGTTCATCTATGGTCAAATGAGCCCCTGGAGTGTAATTTTGTATGCACTGATGGATAAAGAGATCCCATATTTTTCTAACAGGAGTAAATACATCGTTTTCTCGAAGTGTGGGCCGTATACTTTTGTCATCCATTCTAAGACATCGTATCAAAAAATCAAAACGATCACGACTCATTACAGAGACGTACACCATTGACAAAGATCGATCAAAGAGGTCATCTGTGGACATGTGGTTATCTTTTCTCACTGCTGTCATTACCAGAATACCAAAGAAAGCATAGATTTCATCTTCATTCGTGTCACGAAATGTAGCACCTGTCATAGATTCCCGACGTTTCAATGATATCTCAGCATTTGTCCATTTTACAATTTCCGAAATTATCTCATCAGTAAAAAATAGTTTGAAGCATAAAAGTGGGTCATATATATTGCGGCACATACGCGTCGGACCTCTTTGAGATCTGACAATGTTCAGTGCAGAGACTCGGCTACGCCTCGTGGACTTTGAAGTTGACCAACAATGTTTATTCTTACCTCTAATAGTCCTCTGTGGCAAGGTCAAGATTTTGTTAGAAGCCAATGAAGAACCTGGTTGTTCAATAACATTTTGTTCGTCTAATATTTCACTACCGCTTGACGTTGGCTGCACTTCATGTACCTCATCTATAAACGCTTCTTCTGTATCGCTCTGGACGTCATCTTCACTTACGTGATCTGATATTTCACTGTCAGAATCCTCACCAACAAGCTCGTCATCGCTTTGCAGAAGAGCAGAGAGGATATGCTCATCGTCTAAAGAACTACCCATTTTATTATATATTAGTCACGATATCTATAACAAGAAAATATATATATAATAAGTTATCACGTAAGTAGAACATGAAATAACAATATAATTATCGTATGAGTTAAATCTTAAAAGTCACGTAAAAGATAATCATGCGTCATTTTGACTCACGCGGTCGTTATAGTTCAAAATCAGTGACACTTACCGCATTGACAAGCACGCCTCACGGGAGCTCCAAGCGGCGACTGAGATGTCCTAAACGCACAGCGACGGATTCGCGCTATTTAGAAAGAGAGAGCAATATTTCAAGAATGCATGCGTCAATTTTACGCAGACTATCTTTCTAGGGTTAATCATTATTGAATGCGTAATGTCGAAGGTGTATCTAAATCACATGACGCTCAGCTTGTCTGTAAACATTATCTAGACCATATTACCGCGTGTCAAGTCGAACTCAAGTAAGAGTAGGTACTAACTGCAGCTCCGTGCACACTACTAATGTACTATCATACCTAACGGAATACGAAATGTTGCAAGGCGTAAGTAGCAGTGAGTGTTCGGTCCCGTACTGAATTTCCAATTTTTCTAAAAAACCTAGGAGAATACGAGTAGTATCCAATTTAGCTTTAATTCATTGACTATTGTAGGTAAATCGCGGCATTGTGGCCCTGCCTGAATTTTAACTACATTACAGTTTCGCTGTTTTAAAATTAACGAGAATTGCAAAAAGCCCGACATATTTTGATAAACATATTAATACGGTTTTGCTTTGTTGCTTCACGAATACACAAGGCGCACTTCGTTGGATTTATTAACAAGTCGTTAGGGTCACCGTACAATGGTGAGGTTGTCTTGGTACTATCGTTTTGTATTTCCCAATACCTACTGATACATAATAAGACTTACAGTAATAGGAGATAATAGCAATAAAAGATGCAATGACATTGATAGAACGTTTTATATTATAAAAACAAAACTATCAAACATTGAGTGCACACGGCTATGTACAGACATTACGTACTATTTACTTATAAATGTACTTGTATTACAGGATGCGCACACGAAAAGAAACATCCATAATAGTCAGTACAAAGTAATGTTAGTGTGATATCCCTAACCACACAAACAGTTCCGTACTAAGCAATAAATAATACTGATTATGTTAATATAGGTACATAGAACACATTTATATTTACAACACCTAAATACATCATGTTTCAATTGGCATTCAATAGTTCAAAATAGTTGTCTAAAACATACGCGAGGATATCGTTTTAATTTGTTATAAACAAATAACAAAGTAGGTACTGCTTATTTTATCGTTAGTATTTGTGAGTAACAAAATAAAACAATAGGTTATTTAGTTGGATTCGGCACAAAGAGCTTCGGTGTCAGAATTGTTGTAATAATAATGTATACACAAGTACACAGCGAATGTGGGACACGGACATGACGCACGAGACGCCGCGCGAGCTCCCGCCGCCGCGGCGTCGCAGCGGGTCGCGAGTCGCGCGGCTTTACTCACGCGGGTGCGGCCTTCTGAGACATGTATGAATATGCTAACATTTATATGTTAACCTACAACATCTTCGGTATTAATCGTGTCTTATTATTTGTAAAAAAAAACGCTTTTATTTTAGGTTTCCCATTTCTGGTAACTTTATTTAACACGCCAATGTTTTATTGACTGTTGGATGAACAGTCAATAAAACATTGGCGTGTTAAAGTAATTTACTCTAAATCAAGTCAGTTCTGGATTTTTGTCATTATGTGATGGTTGAAATTATATTGATGTGTTTTGCATGTCATGTATCTATTTTAAGTCAGCCGATGACTTACCTGCAGGGGTTATTACTTAGTAAACGACTATAATATGTACAAATCGTCATCTTAACATACACTATATTTTGCGGCAGCCAACTAGCTCAGGTAGCAGGTCAATTAACAGCCCAGCTCTTTACTAAACAGCTGCACGTGAGGGGTGACGCTTGCAACCAAATAAATATCAACTACGGAGATAAAGTCACATCAATAATAAATTTACTGGTCTATTGTCAGACAATTCCTTAGGTTGGGACCGTGTCCATAAAAGAAGCGAATTTAATAAATATCGCGCTTTATTTTACAAAATATAGCCGTTTAGTAAAAAGTCTAGGCTGTTCATTTAACAGCAGATAAAGCTAGTTAGCTGCAACATATACATCAACTGATAGTCTAGCTGAGCCGGTGGCGCCACACCGCTGTGGCTCGGTACGGGAGCGACCTGCAGAGCTGGCAGGACAGTGTCAGTAACACGTAACCTAGGAGAGTTATGTACAGTGACGCGTGACGCTATGGAGAGGGCCTTACAATGTACTATGAACAGTGAGATCGGTGTGTTTCGCTCGGCCGAGGCGACTATTTCTTCTTGGGTTTCTTGGGGTTGCGCGAGCGGCTCTTGGCCTTGCAGAGCGGGCAGATGGGCGCGTTGCGGTGGATCTGCTGGTGACACGACAGACACGACTTCATGGGCGGCGGCTGCTGCCTGCCACAGGAGAATACAACAAACGTAGCTAGTTTCATTATAGATTTAAAATAATAACGTGCAAGACCATAGATTCGTAATTTCTAGATATTTATGATCCAATATTCGCCATCAGCCTAGCCTTTTCCCAACTCTGTTGGGATCGGCTACCAACCAACGGCTTACGATCCAATCCAATATTAGTCTTGATTAAAACTATAATGGCATTGTGCAAAGTAATTGACCAATTGCTTACAAGCATTGACGTTTTAAGATAAATTATTATAAGATTGTTTACCTTTTTAAGTACCTAAACCAATGGAGTGTAGGTTATATTGTAGGTCAATGGACATGAACCAGTGGATTTAAATCATAATATTGGATAAAAAAAAATACAATAAAAAATAAAAATACGGGTGGGGTGGCCGGATGCAGGGAGTCGGAAAAGGGTGAGAGGAAAGAGAACCAAAAATAAAACATAATCGAACCTCAGCGAGACCGTAATGAAATCTTGGTCGAGTGCAGACCTGAACGCGGGCGGCGGCGGCGGCGGCTTGCGCGGCGCGGCGGGGAAGGCGCCAGCGAGCGCGGCGGCCCGGCGGGGGCGCCGCCCGCCAGCGCGCCCGGGAAGCGGCTGCAACACAACAACACGCTCAGTACCAGGGGCCGGCCGTCCAGCGGCCAGCGTCCAGCGCGCGGCGACACGTACTCGGCCGTGACGGGGCTGCCCTCCTCCTCGTGCAGGTCGGGCAGCCGCTCCAGCCCCAGGCACTGCCGCCGCAGCAGGTCCACCTCGCTCTTCAGCGGCCGGTAGTCCTCGTGCAGCCGCGATGCGTTGGACAGCTTGCGCGTCATGCTCTCTTCGGTCTGCTTGATCACCGTCTCCATCTGAAAAGTGGCGGGCTTTTGTGAGACGCCAAACTTGTTCAAATAAATGAAGAATACAAACTTAAAAAAAAAACACAAAGCGAGCTCCTTTTTATGACGCTTTGATTAGGTTCACTTGTATGTTTGTTAGTAACTGACTCCTTTGGACTTGATGTTAAACCACTTCGAACAATCAAATTTCATTCAAATTTTGTTCATTTATTTAAGACAAAACAAATTATTTGAACTAAAAAAATGATTAAAAGCATAATTGTAAAATTTGAAACAATAATAGTCACTAGCCATAAACAACACAGTAATGAAACTACAATATAATTTCTGGGCCCACTTTAAATGCAAATAAACACAGCCACGGAATAGCTAGCCATCAACGAGTGGCAGTAAAAACAAACAGTTGTACATGTTACAATTGTGAGCCAACAATAGCTCCTCCTAACTAAACAAACAGCTGGCGAGCGGCATTTGCCACTGGACCATATTAATAGCTCTCAAATCTCAATATTTGTGTTTCTCATACATTCCAGTATTTAATATTAGTCATAGTTTTTTACCTTTGTGGTTGAGTACCTACCTAAACTATCAAACAAAACAAATATATATTGTCCCTTCTATTACTTTATGACACATGTAAAATAATGTAGATCTCTGACTTAAATTTTTCTAGTAATAATACCTCTATTATATATTCTTTATTACATCATCTAATGTATAAAATTCTCATGTCACAGTGAAAGTAAATGAAGTCCTCTAAAAGGGTTTGACCGATTCTCAAGATTTTTTTTGTGCATATTGGGTAATCAGACATTTATTTTTCATCCCCCTAAATGATAAGGGGGTCCACCCCAATTTTTTTGCCCCACAAAAAACACAATTCCTTAAATTTTCAACCCTCTATGATCAACACCTATTTTTGTATGGCTAAACAATGATTGCTGGGTCAGCTGGTACACTCATATGTATACACTTGCTCTAAGTTCTCATTAATTTAGATTTGTTTTGTTTTTGATCATGATGCTTACAGCATTGATGTCAGCATGTATCTGGCGCAGTTCCTCAACGTGGCTCATCTTCTCCTGCTGCAGGAGCTCCATCTCTCGTTTGTACTGCGCCAGGCAGCGCCCCTCCTGGTCTCCACTGCGCACCTCATTCAGAATGCTACGCTTTAACCTCTCCAGGGTTATTGTTTTATTTCTGAAATATATTATAGATGTTTCATAACAAAATGACAATTAGTAGTTGCTGTGGAAGCATAATTCAGCTTCAATATTCAAAGTAGCTCTCTTGAGTTAGATGTTCATTTTTTTTCCAGTTCTTTTACTAAGTCAATTCTATGTAAATTTAATACAAAAAGGATTATTGTGATAATCATGTTGATGTAAATTTATAACCGTAATATATGCAGTACAAAAATAATAAAGATACATTAGATAAGTAAATTATTAAATTAATAATTAAAATAAACATAAGTAATAATGTACAATAAAAAATAAAGAAAAGTAAAAATGTTTGTATCTAAGAACATTTTGGTAAAAGAATGCTAAAAGTTAGTGCTTCGAAAAGTCAACAAATGAATTGCGTTTTGCACATAGATATTATAATATAGTAAATAAAGTCTAAATGGTAGTAGCTGCATCGAACTCATAGCAGACATAAATAAAAATATTATCATAGCTCATACTTATACTGTTTATTGATCGAGTCCACAGGTGCAGGGGCATTATGTCTAAATCAACATTACAAACTTACCGAATTTCTTTCATGGCTTCCAACTTATGATATATTTCACGTTCGTTTTCAGCGGTCATTTCTTATACACTTGGCTGTAAAATTATTGTCTTTCGCTATAAAATAAATGAAAATACACTCGCAATACCTTCGGACTCGCCGCCAGCGGTACTTGAACTAGTGATGTGCTTACCCCTTAGTAGTTAGTACTATTGAAGATTATTGACTATTGAGCGACATCTAAAGGCAGTGAAATTTTTAATCTTATTGAAAAATCAAGATTTTCTACGATGTGAACACCGCGGTACCACCAACTATAAAATATTTACTTGTTTTATTAAGCTTTGTACCAAACAATTCAAAAATTGCAAAGAGACTTTAAGAATAATACGAATTACTAAAGGAAACTAGACAAAGACCTTTTTTATGAAAAAAATCTCCTAATTTAGTTTTATTTTTGAATTATTGACCCACATTATTTAAAAATATTTAAATAAATCATAATAATTAGTCCCGTGGTTATCGACAAATTAAAATTTCTTCTTGGGAGAGTATTAACGTTCATGCGAACAGGTCACGACGTCAAAAATTAATTACCAGGGTGTACTAACAAATATAATTTATAATTTGATTTCAGTATGTGAGTGTCGCTCTATTAAAGTGTCCCACACATTTTAAGGAGCTGCGTTATGAACTAATAATGTGAAACAATCTTTATATGTGTGGATCATAAAGATAAAGATAATTTATTTGTATAAAGATAAAGATCATATTGATTTTGTACTAAATTGTAACAATAATTTAATGATAATAAAATTATGAATCATGAATTCAGAACTCCAGATCATGAAAGCCATGTAAACTTCTGGTAATTAACAAACCGTCGTTTTGAAAAGTATATAGATCGCATTAGTATATTTTTACGATTTAAATATACATTTTCCTATGTCAATTGAGTAAGTTTTAATATTTATGTACCCAATTTTATATATATTTACTAAAGCTAAACTAAACTAAAACGTCTCAGAGCAGTGTTTTTGGAATTAGTATTCAATTGAATTACAAGTATATACTCTTTAGTATTCGGCTCCTGCCTAAACATAAATAAAAAAAAATACTGAAAGTAAAATGGCCGCCTTGACCATTGATAGCGGCTTGCTGTCAAAATAGTGGAATCATTTTAAGACAACGCGTACGCATTTGCTTGTGTAGAAACAATCTTCATGCATGATTTTAATTTGCAGACCGAATGAATTTTTTAAATTACACCTTAGTGAGTCAAATATTAATTGGCGGAGGTCATTTACACCTTTGCAATTGGCTTCGTGTCGTGCCCACTAAACTCGTATTTGACTCTGTTTACTTGTGAGAATGAGTGAAGAAGGTAGCGAAGATTCACCTCCACGGCCCAAGCGGAAGATCAAGAAAGTGATGGTGCTGTCATCGGATCAAGCTCGGACAGCGACGAAAGCGTCGCAGTGGCGGCGACACGTAGAAAGAGATTGAGGGTGACTGACCAAACCATAACACGTTATAAATGAATCGTGCGTCTCAAATATTATAATGGAGGTGCATTTCAGGTGCTAAGCGATGAGGGTAGCGACAGCAGCGGTAGCTCCGTGGTGGGCGCGGGGGCGCGTCGTCGCCGCGCTCTACCCAAGCTGCGGGACTCCGAGGCGGACAGCGACACGTCCGGCTGGGCCACCGACCACTCGGACGCTCCCAAGGCCGTCACCTCGGCTGCTAAGCCTAATTCAGGCTTTGCCTCGGACAGTTCTGAAGGCAATTCAGACAAATGCTCAATTTGCCTGTTACGTTTCACTACTCAAGAAGTAGGAACTCCACAGAGTTGTGAACACATATTTTGCTTGGATTGTATCACTGAGTGGTCAAAGAATGTTAATACTTGTCCAGTAGACAGAATGACTTTGATTTTATTGTAGTAAGAGCTTGTGCAGGCGGACGAGTGTTGCGCACAGAACCAGTTAAAAATGCTGGAGCGCAAGACCCTCTGTTGAATTGCTTGTTATTGAAGACCCAACCATTTGTGAGGTAATATTTTTTGTGTATTTGATAGCTACAGCTAGAACTAAATTGCGTTTATAAAACTATGTACATCATAAAAGCGCACTTTTCATGCGTGTATATATATTTCAGGTGTGTGGTAGCACAGAACATGAAGAAACCATGCTGGCTATGTGATGGATGTGACCTTGGCTACCACATGCCAGTGTCTTACTCCACCCCTCTCAGAGGTATGTAGTAGGGCGGACTTAGACTGATGATGATATTTATTATGAATAATCATTCAAATGTATGATTGCCTTAATGTAAACCCCTGCATTCTTATGTTTCAGGTACCAATTGATCAGTGGTTATGTCCAAATTGTGACAATCTGCTGTCAGATGTTGACTACTTATTTTCAGGCTACACAGGTGTGAACATGGATGTACCACTTTCATCTAGGAGTGCATCAATTAGAGAAAGTAGGAGCACTAGATCATCTAGGTCTTACAGTGTTGTGGACGAGCCTTCTACATCTACAGGACGGAGAGGAAGTCACCAAAATTCTAATGACGTACCCACCACCTCTAGTGGTTTGAGAACAAATAGTGCTAGTACAAGAACAACTTCCACTAGACGTAAAACATCGGCTCATACAAATCGCAGAAGGCCAAAGCGAAGAAGAACCAAAACAGTAATTATTGAGTATGAAGTGCAAGAAGATGGGAAAATACCCGTCACAAAGAGGGTTAAAAGGAAGTTCAAAAAGAGGAGGGTGAGTAGAGTATCAGTAATGTGTCTGGGCATGGGTGTATGGGCAGAGTGTCTGACGCGGCGGTGTGTGCAGCAGGCGCCCCGCACGGCGGCGCGGCGCTCGCACGTGCGCGCCAGCGTGCGCGCGCAGCTGGCGGCGGCGGGCCACGCGGCGGCGGCGCCGGGGCCCGCGCCCGCGCCGCTGGCCCTGCAGCGGCAGCGCGCCGGCATCCCGTCGCTGTCGCTGTTCGGCAGCGCGCAGCAGCTGGACTACTTCTCCGACGACGACGAGCGCGGCGGCTCCGAGAGCGCCAGCACGGCCGTGGCCGCGCGCCCCACCTCCAGCATCCTCAGCGCGTATCGACAGGTATCCATTGCTCACTACGTGTGCTATTATTGTATGAGTATGATCTTACTGATGTTGTATTTTTCACTTGTAGGCAAGGAGAAAAATGATATCCGTGCCGTCTCCCCCTCATGCGTCCTCCGCGCCAGACGTGCTCTCCTCTATCCTCGAAAGTCAAACATTGCTTCATTCTAAAAAGTCCATTGTGTCCATTTCGGTAGACGGAAGTGTAAATATTAAATTAGAAACTCGCGAAAAGACCAAAATACCAATGAAGGAATCTGAAGAATTGAATCGTCAGGAAAAGCTAGACATGTCCAAGGGAGAGGATGCTGTGAAAAAAGTACCATCTTACCCCGGACAATCACGAGGCGGTAGGGGCTGGGGCGGCGGCTACACCGGAAATTACCACCGAGAACAAGGAACAAATAACTTGAACAACCGGGGTGGCAACTACGATAATAACTATAGTGGCAGTAACTACCAGAATCGCCAGAGCAACGCGTTCCAACATAATAACAACGGGCGTCGAGACGATGTTGATACCTACAATAATTACTCCAGAAGACCGCACCAGTATCCGCCTGGAGATGATTTAAACTTCGACCGAAACCGAAGACAATCATCCGAGCAGAACCGACCAATGAACAACCAGACACACAACAATAGGCACAACGAGCAGGGCCGGTACAGCCTGGCGCCGGCGTGGCAGCCCTACGTGCCGCCGCCGGTAACCCACAGGAACGAACCGCCGCCACCGCAACACAGACACTCGTTTGGAGGGTTTGAAAATCCTCTTGATATGAGAATGGGACAATTGCCGAGACAAAATTCGGCGAGCAACAACTTTGAGACTCATAGTGGAATACAATCTCATCAGACACATCCACCGGCGAAGCCTCAACAGCAACCGTATAGGCCGCTGCCAGAACCTCCCATGTTTAAATTTGATAAAGCAGCAGAAGTAGAGAACAAGTCCGAAGACGAGAAGAGTGATTCCGGACTAGTGATAGATACTGAAAAGTACGACCCCACGGAGCCCACCAACGACGATGACAGCGGCGAGGACGAAGGTCGCGCGGCCGCGGGCAGCCTGGCGCGGAGCTCGCGCCGGGCATCCGGCCGCCCGGCGTCCTGACCGCGCGGGCGGCCCGCGAGCCCAGCGTCCTGACCGCGCGGGAGGCCCGCGAGCCCGGCGTCCTGCCCGCGCGGGCGGCCGGCGAGCCCGGCGTCCTGACCGCGCTGGCGGCCCGCGAGCCTGGCGTCCTGACCGCGCTGGCGGCCCGCGAGCCGGCGTCCTGACCGCGCTGGCGGCCCGCGAGCCCGGCGTGCCGCCCGCCGTGCTGGACTGCGCCGTGCGCCAGGTGCTGGCCGAGCACCGCGACCTGCTGGCGCCGCCGCCCGCCCCAGCGCCAGTGACGACGACTCCGAGGGCGACTGCCCCAACTTCTCCATATACTCCGCTACCAGCGTGCACATAGCCAACAGCGCTCCGGACTTGCCGCCGGAGGCTCCGCGCGTCGTCCACGAAGATAATCTTGAAGACCTTGTGCAGGAGGATGACGATGTGCCCGAAGAACCTGCCGTCCGAACTGATATTACTCCTGCGCCAGTTAAATATTCCACCGACACTATTCAGAAAAAAAATCAGAAGAAGAGTTAAAAGAAAAAGTGTCTAAAAGATGCCCCATCACTACCAATCCACGTAACCCAATAAAAATTAAACTTAATACACCTTCGTTGATCAAAAGGCAAGTTAGTTTATACGACGAGGAAGAGCAAAAGAAGAAGAAGACGAAGCTGAAGTCAATGAGGCGACCGAGCCCGAACCTGAGCCTAAAGTCGAGCCCGAGTCTGCGCCTGCGCCTGCGCCAGAGACCTCGCTTGTCGAGGCCGCCGCGGATAAATTAAAACCTAGCCAACAGGAAGCGCAACAAACTGAACTGCTGCCAGAACATGGAAAAGCGCTTGCTGAAGTGTCTCAAGATAAAAAGATTGAAAGTAAGGGACTTAATTCTACAGAGTCAGGTGATGTGCTGTCCGATGATAAAGCCGAAAAAGATGACAGGGAAAACATCAGTACAACACCTGATATTGACGAAGAACCCACTACGCCAACTAAGAAAGTAGCCGCCAGGGTAGAAGACAAATTA